>NC_064871.1:57981154-58281154 GCF_943734695.1 Anopheles maculipalpis
CTGAGATTTTTAAAAATTCTGAGATTTTTAAAAATTCTAAAATTTGTGAGATTTCTGAGAAAACTGTAAATTGTGAGATTTTCGAAATTTCAAAGATTTATGCGATATCTGAGATTTCGGAGATTTATGAGTTTTTTGAGATTTCTGAGATTTCTGAAAATTTTTAGATTTCTAAGAATTCGGATATTTAAGAGATTTTTTAGATTTCTGAGATTTATGAGATTTTTAAAATTTTTAAGATTTCTGAAAATTCTTAGATTTCTGAGAATACTGAGATTTTTTGCAATTTCTGAGATTTCTGAGGTTATTAAAGATTCTGAGATTTTTGAAAATTTTAAGATTTGTGAGATTTCTGAGAATTCTGTAAATTCTGAGATTTTTGAAATTTGAAAGATTTATGCGATATCTGAGAATTCGGAGATTTATGAGATTTTTGAGATTTCTGAGATTTCCGAGATTTTTGAAATATCTGAGATTTCTGAAAATCCTTAGATTTCTTAGAATTCTGATAATTTGGAAATATCTGAAATTTCTGTGATTTCTGAGATTTTGAAAAATACTGAGATTTTTGAAAATTCTAAGATTTGTGAGATTTCTGAGAATTCTGTAAATTTTGAGATTTTTGAAATTTCAAAGATTTATGCGATTTCTGAGATTCCGGAGATTTATGAGATTTTTGAGATTTCTGAGATTTCCGAGATATTTTAAATTTCTTAGATTTCTGAAAATTCTAAGATTTCTAAGAATTCTGAGTTTTGTTAGATTTTTTAGATTTCTGAGATTAATGAGATTTTTAAGATTTTTGAGATTTCTGACCATTCTAAGATTTCTGAGAATTCTGAATTTTATTAGAATTTTAAGATTTCTGAAATTTATGAGATTTTTTAAATTTTTAAGATTTCTGAAAATTCTTATATATCTGTGAATTCTGAGATTTTTTGAAATTTCTGAGATTTCTAAGATTTATAAAAATTTTATGTTTTTTGAAAATTCTGAGATAAAAGAAAATTCTAACATTATTGAAAATTAAAAATTTTTTGAAATTTCAAAGATTTATGAGATTTCTGAAATTTTCGAGATTTCTGGGATTTCTGAGAATTTTGAAGTTTCTAAAATTTTCGAGATTTCTGAGATTTCTGAGATTTTTAAGATATTTAGAAATTCTGAGATTTTCGAAAATTCTAAGATTTGTAAGATTTCTGAGAATTCTGTAAATTCTAAGATTTTTGAAATTTCAAAGATTTATGCGATATCTGAGATTTTGGAGATTTATGAGATTTTTGAGATTTCTGAGATTTCCGAGATTTTTGAAATTTCTGAGATTTCTGAAAATTCTTAGAATACTAAGAATTTTGAGATTTATGAGATTTTTTAGATCTCTGAGATTTATGAGATTTTAAAAATTTTTGAGATTTCTGGAAATTCTTAGATTTCTGAGAATTCTGAGATTTTTTTAAATTTCTGAGATTTCTGAGATTTTCGAAAATTCTGAGATTGAAGAAAATTCTAAGATTTTTGAAAATTCTGAGATTTAAGGAAATTCTAAGATTTTTGAAAATTATAAGTTTTTTGAAATTTCAAAGATTTTTGAGATTTCTGAGATTTATGAGATTTTTCTAATTTCTGAGATTCCCGAGATTTTTGAAAATTATGAGATTTCTGATATTTCTAACATTTTTGAGATTTTTGAAAATTTTTAGCTTTCTGAGATTTTTTGAAATTTCTAATATTTCCCAGATTTAAAAGTTTCTGAGATTTTTTAAAATTCAATGATTTTTGAATATTCTGAGATTTTTGAAATTTCAAAGAATTATGTTTGAAAATTCTGAGACTCTAAAATTTCTGAGATTTCTGAAATATCTGGGATTTCTAAAATTTCATAAAATTCTGAGATTTTTGAAATTTCTAAGATTTATGAGATTTCTATAATTTTCGAGATTTCTGAGATTTTTGAGATTTTTAAGATTTCTAAGATTTTTGAAAATTCTTACATTGTTGAAAATTCTAAGATTTTTGAATTTTTAAAGATTTCTGAGATTTATGAGATTTTTAAGATTTCTGAGATTTCTGAGATTTTTGAAATTTTATAGATTTCTGAGATTTCTAAGAATTCTGAGATTTATGAGATATTTTACATTTATGAGATTTTTAAATTTCAGAGATTAATGAAAATTCTTAGATAATTTTCATTCATCTTCTGAATTCTTCTGAGAATTCTGAGATTTTAGAAATTTCTTAGATTTCTGAAATTTCTGATAATTCTGAGATTTTTGAAATGTCAAAGATTTTTGAGATTTCTTAAAATTCTGACATTTCTGTTATTTCTGAGATTTTTAATATAACAGGGATTTCTGGGATTTTTAAATTTGTGAGATTTCTTAAATTTCCGATACTTTTGAAAATTCTAAGAATATTGAAAATTCTGAGATTTTTTAATTTTCAAAGATTTCTGAGATTTATGAGATTTTTAAGATTTCTTTTATTTCTAATATTTTTGAAATTCCTGAGATTTCAGACAACTCTTAGATTTGTGAGATTTTTGTAATTTCTGAGATTTCTGAGATTTTTCAAAATTCTGATATTTCCAAAATTTATGAGATTTCTGAAATTTCTGAGGTTTCCGAAATTACTTAAAATTCTGAGATTTTTGAAAATTATAAGATTTTTGAGATTTCTGAAATAATCTAAGATTTTCTAAGATTTTTGAAAAATCTTAGATTTCTGAGAATTCTGTGATTTTGAAAAATTCTGAGATTTTTTATATTTCTGAGATTTCTGAGATTTTTTAGATTTCTGAGATTTTTGAGATTTTTGAAATTTCTGAGATTTCTGAAAATTCTTAGATTTCAAAGAATTCTGAGAATTTTGGAAATTCCTGAAATTTCTGAGATATCTGAGATTTTTAAAAATTCTGAGATTTTTGAAAATTCTAAAATTTGTGAGATTTCTGAGAATTCTGTTAATTCTGAGATTTTCACAATTTCAAAGATTTATGCGATATCTGAGATTTCGGAGGTTTATGAGATTTTTTAAATTTCTGAGATTTCCGAGATATTTTAAATTTCTTAGATTGCTGAAAATTCTAAGATTTCTTAGAATTCTGAGGTTTGTTAGATTTTTTACATTTCTGAGATTAATGAGATTTTTAAGAATTTTGAGATTTCTGACCATTCTTAGATTTCTGAGAATTCTGAATTTTATTAGATTTTTAAGATTTCTGAAATTTATGAGATTTTTAAAATTTTTAAGATTTCTGAAAATTCTTATATTTCTGTGAATTCTGAGATTTTTTGAAATTTCTGAGATTTCTGAGATTTATAAAAATTTTATGATTTTTGAAAATTCTGAGATAAAAGAAAATTCTAACATTATTGAAAATTAAAAGATTTTTGAAATTTCAAAGATTTATGAGATTTCTGGAATTTTCGAGATTTCTGGGATTTCTGAGAATTTTGAAGTTTCTAAAATTTTCGAGATTTCTGAGATTTCTGAGATTTTTAAGATATTTAGAAATTCTGAGATTTTCAAAAATTCTAAGATTTGTAAGATTTCTGAGAATTCTGTAAATTCTAAGATTTTTGAAATTTCAAAGATTTATGCGATATCTGAGATTTTGGAGATTTATGAGATTTTTGAGATTTCTGAGATTTCCGAGATTTTTGAAATTTCTGAGATTTCTGAAAATTCTTAGAATACTAAGAATTTGGAGATTTATGAGATTTTTAAGATCTCTGAGATTTATGAGATTTTTAAAATTTTTGAGATTTCTGGAAATTCTTAGATTTCTGAGAATTCTGAGATTTTTTGAAATTTCTGAGATTTCTGAGATTTTCGAAAATTCTGAGATTTAAGAAAATTCTAAGATTTTTGAAAATTCTGAGATTTAAGAAAGCTCTAAGATTTTTGAAAATTATAAGTTTTTTGAAATTTCAAAGATTTCTGAGATTTCTGAGATTTATGAGATTTTTTTAATTTCTGAGATTCCTGAGATTTTTGAAAATTATGAGATTTCTGAGATTTCTAACATATCTGAGATTTTTTAAAATTTTTAGATTCCTGAGATTTTTTGAAATTTCTGATATTTCTTAGATTTACAAAATTCTGAGATTTTTGAAAATTCAATGATTTATGAAAATTCTGAGATTTTTTGAAATTTCAAAGAATTATATTTGAAAATTCTGAGACTTCCAAAATTTCTGATATTTCTGAAAATTCTGGGATTTCGAAAATTTCATAAAATTCTGAGATTTTTGAAATTTCTAAGATTTTTGATATCTCTCAAATTTACGAGATTTCTGAGATTTTTGAGATTTTTAAGATTTCTAAGATTTTTGAAAATTTTAACATTTTTGAAAATTCTAAGATTTTTGAAATTTTAAAGATTTCTGAGATTTATGAGATTTATGAGATTTTTAAGATTTCAGAGATTTCTGAGATTTTTGAAATTTTATAGATTTCTGAGATTTCTTAGAATTCTGAGATTTATGAGATTTTTTACACATCTGAGATTTTTAAATTTCTGAGATTAATGAAAATTCTTAGATAACTTTCATTCTTCTTCTGAATTCTTCTGAGAATTCCGAGATTTTTGAAATTTCTTAGATTTCTGAAATTTCTGATAATTCTGTGATTTTTGAAATTTCAAAGATTTATGAGATTTCTGAAATTTTCGAGATTTCTGAGATTTATGAGAATTTTGAAGTTTCTAAAATTTTCGAGATTTCTGAGATTTTTGAGATTTGTATGATTTTTGAAAATTCTTACATTTTTGAAATTTCTGAGATTTCCAAAATTGCAGAAAATTCTGAGATTTTTGAAATTTTAAAGATTTCTGAGATTTCTGAGATTTCTGAGATTTTTGAGACTTTCGAAATTTCTAAGATTTTTGAAATTTCCAACATTTTTGAAATTTCTGAGATTTCAAAAATTTCTGAAAATTCCAAGATTTGTGAAATTTTAAGATTTCTGAGATTTCTGAGATTTATGAGATTTAGGAAATTTCTGAGATTTCTGAAATTTCTTAGATTTCTAAGAGTTGTGAAATTTTCGACATACCTGAAATTTCTGGGATTTTTAAGATTTTTGAAAATTCTGAGATTTTTGAAAATTCTATGATTTGTGAGATTTCTGAGAATTCTGTAAATTCTGAGATTTTTGAAATTTCAAACATTTATGCGATATCTGAGATTTCGGAGATTTATGAGATTTTTGAGATTTCTGAGATTTCCGAGATTTTTAAAATTTCTGAGATTTCTGAAAATTCTTAGATTTCTAAGAATTCTAAGATTTATAAGATTTATTAGATTTCCGAGATTTAAGAGATTTTTAAAATTTTTAAGATTTCTAAGATTTCTGAGATTTCGGAGTTTTTTGATATTTTTGAAAATTCTTACATTTTTGAAATTTCTGAGATTTCCAAAATTTCTGAGATATCTGAGATTTTTAAAAATTCTGAGATTTTTGTAAATTCTAAAATTTGTGAAATTTCAAAGATTTTTGCGATATCTAAGATTTCGGAGACTTATGAGTTTTTTGAGATTTCTGAGATTTCTGAAAATTTTTAGATTTCTAAGAATTCGGAAATTTATGAGATTTTTTAGATTTCTGAGATTTCTGAGATTTTTAAAATTTTTAAGATTTCTGAATATTCTTAGATTTCTGAGAATTCTGACATTTTTTGATATTTCTACGATTTGTGAGGAATTAAAAATTCTGAGATTTTTAAAAAATTAAGAATTTGTGAAACTTCGGAGAATTCTGTAAATTCTGAGATTTTTGAAATGTCAAAGATTTTTGCGATTTCTGAGATTTCGGAGATTTATGAGATTTTTGAGATTTCTGAGATTTCCGAGAATTTTTAAATTTCTGAGATTTCTGAAAATCCTTAGATTTCTAAGAATTCTGATATTTTATAAATATCTGAAATTTCTGTGATTTCTAAGATTGTTAAAAATGCTGATATTTTTGGAAATTCTAAGTTTGTGAGATTTCTGAGAATTCTACAAATTATGATATTTTTGAAATTTCAAAAATTTATGCGATATCTGAGATTTCGAAGATTAATGAAATTTTTGAAATTTCTGAGATTTCCGAGATTTTTTAAATTTCTGAGATTTCTGAAAATCTCTTAAATTTTTTAGATCTCTGAGAATTCTAAGGTTTTTAAAAATTCTGAGATTTTGGAAATTTTTAAGTTTGTGAGATTTCTGAGAACTCTTTAAATTCTGAGATTTTTTAAATTTCAAAAATTTATGCGATATCTGAGATTTATGAGATTTTTTAGATTTCTGAGATCTCCGAGATTTTTTAAATTTCTGAGATTTCTGAAAATCTCTGAGATTTTTTTAGATCTTTGAGATTTCTAAGGTTTTTAAAAATTCTGAGATTTTTGAAAATTTTAAGATTTGTGAGACTTCGGAGAATTCTGTAAATTCTGAGATTTTTGAAAATTCAAAGATTTATGCGATATCTGAGATTTCTGAGATTTATGAGATTTTTGATATTTCTGAGATTTCCGAGATTTTTTAAATTTCTGAGATTTCTGAAAATCCTTAGATTTCTAAGAATTCTGATATTTTGGAAATATCTGAAATTTCTGTGATTTCTAAGATTTTAAAAAATTCTGAGATTTTTGAGAATTCTAAGTTTGTGAAATTTCTGAGAATTCTTTAAATTCTGAGATTTTTGAAATTTCAAAAATTTATGCGATATCTGAGATTTCGGAGATTAATGAGATTTTTTAGATTTCTGAGATTTCCGAGATTATTTAAATGTCTGAGATTTCTGAAAATCTCTGAGATTTTTTAGATCTCTGATATTTCTAAGGTTTTTAAAATTCTAAGATTTTTAAAAAAAATTTAAGATTTGTGAGTTTTCTGAGAATTCTGTTAATTCTTCAATTTTTGAAATTTCAAAGATTTATGCAATATCTGAGATTTTTGGAGATTTATGAGATTTTTGAGATTTCTGAGATTTCTGAGATTTTTTAAAATATCTAAGATTTCTGAAAATTCTTAGATTTCTAAGAATTCGGAGATTTGTTAGATTTTTTAGATTTCTGAGATTTAAGAGATTTTTAAAATTTTTAAGCATTCTGAAAATTTTTAGATTTCTGTGAATTCTGAGATTTTTTAAATTAATGAGATTTAAGAAAATTCTGAGATTTTAAAAAATTCTAAAGTTTTTGAAAATTCTGAGGTAATTGAAATTATGAAGATTTCTGAGATTTCTGACATTTCTGAGATTTCGGAGTTTTTTGAGATTTTTGAAAAATCTTACATTTTTGAAATTTCCGAGATTTAAAAAATTTCTGAAAATTTCAAGATTTTAGAAATATTAAAGATTTCTGAGATTTCTTAGATTTATGAGATTTTTGAAATTTCTGAGATTTCTGAAAATTCTTAGATTTCTAAGAATTCTGAGATTTTTGAAATTTCAAATTTCTGAGATTTTTAAAAATTCTGAGATTTTTGAAAAATCTAAGATTTATGCGATTTCTGAGAATTCTGAAAATTCTGAGATCTCTGAGATTGCTAAGATTTCTGGGGTTTTTCAAAATACTTAGATTTCTGAGATTTGTGATATTTTTGAAAATCCTAAGATATCTGAGAATACTCAGAATTCTGAGAATTCTGAGAATTCTAAGAATTCTGAGAATTCTAAAATATCTGAGATTTCTGAGATTATTGAAAATTCTTAGGTTTTTGAAAATTCTGAGATTTTTGGAATTTCTAAGATTTTTGAAAAATCTTAGATTTCTGAGAATTCTGTGATTTTTAAAAATTCTGAGATTTTTTATATTTCTGAGATTTCTGAGATTTTTGAGATTTCTGAGATTTTTTAGATTTTTGAAATTTCTGAGATTTCTGAAAATTTTTAGATTTCTAAGAATTCTGAGATTTTTTGAAATTTCTGAGATTTCTGAGGTTATTAAAAATTCTTAGATTTGTGAAATTTTAAGATTTTTGAGATTTCTGAGATTTATGAGATTTTTGAAATTTCTGAGATTTCTGAAATTTCTTAGATTTCTAAGAATTGTGAAATTTTCGAGATACCTGAGATTTCTGGGATTTTTAAGATTTTTGAAAATTCTGAGATTTTTGAAAATTCTACGATTTGTGAGATTTCTGAGAATTCTGTTAATTCTGATATTTTTGAAATTTCAAAGATTTATGCGATATCTGAGATTTCGGAGATTTATGAGATTATTGAGATTTCTAAGATTTCCGAGATTTTTAAAATTTCTGAGATTTCTGAAAATTCTTAGATTTCTAAGTATTTTAAGATTTATTAGATTTTTTAGATTTCTGAGATACAAGAGATTTTTAAAATTTTAAAGATTTCTGAGATTAGTGAGATTTCGGAGTTTTTTGAGATTTTTGAAAATTCTTACATTTTTGAAATTTCTGAGATTTCCTAAAATTTCTGAGATATCTGAGATTTTTAAAAATTTTGAGATTTTTGTGAAATTTCAAAGATTTATGCGATATCTAAGATTTCGGAGATTAATGAGTTTTTTGAGATTTCTGAGATTTCTGAAAATTATTAGATTTCTAAGAATTCGGAAATTTATGAGATTTTTTAGATTTCTGAGATTTCTGAGATTTTTAAAATTTTTAAGATTTCATGAAAATTCTTAGATTTCTGAGAATTCTGAGATTTTTTGATATTTCTGAGATTTCTAAAGTTTTTAAAAATTCTGAGATTTTTTAAAATTTTAAGATTTGTGAGACTTCGGAGAGTTCTGTAAATTCTGAGATTTTTGAAATTTTAAAGATTTATATAATATCTGAGATTTCTGAGATTTATGAGATTTTTGAGATTTCTGAGATTTCCGAGATTTTTTAAATTTCTGAGATTTCTGAAAATCCTTAGATATCTAGGAATTCTGAGATTTTGGAAATATCTGAAATTTCTGTGATTTCTGAGATTGTTAAATATTCTGAGATTTTTGAATATTCTAAGTTTGTGAGATTTCTGATAATTCTTTAAATTCTGAGATTTTTGAAATTTCAAAGATTTATGCGATATCTGAGATTTAGAAGATTAATGAGATTTTTGAGATTTCTGAGATTTCCGAGATATTTTAACTTACTAAGATTTCTGAAAATTCTAAGATTTCTTAGAATTCTGAGTTTTATTAGATTTTTAGATTTCTGAGATCTATGAGATTTTTAAAATTTTTAAAATATCTAATAATTCCTAGATTTCTGTGAATTCTGATATTTTTTGAAATTTCTGAGATTTCTGAGATTTATAAAAATTCTAAGATTTTTGAAAATTAAAAGATTTTTGAAATTTCAAAGATTTTTGAAATTTCAAAGATTTTTGAAATTTCTGAAATTTTCGAGATTTTTGAGATTTCTGAGATTTTTAAGATATTTAAAAATCCTGAGATTTTTGAAAATTCTAAGATTTGTAAGATTTCTGAGAATTCTTTAAATTCTGAGATTTTTGAAATTTCAAAGATTTATGCGATATCTGAGATTTCGGAGATTTATGAGATTTTTGAGATTTCTGAGAATTCCGAGATTTTTTAAATTTCTGAGATTTCTGAGATTTTTGGAAATTCTGAGATTAAAGAAAATTCTAAGATTTTTGATAATTCTGAAATTTAAGGAAATTCTGAGATTTTTGAAAATTATAAGGTTTTTGAAATTTCAAAGATTTTTGAGATTTCTGAGATTCATGAGATTTTTTTAATTTCTGATATTCCCGAGATTTTTGAAAATTATGAGATTTCTGAGATTTCTTACATTCCTGATATTTTTGAAAATTTTTAGATTTCTGAGATTTTTTTGAAATTTCTGATATTTCTTAGATTTAAAAAATTCTGAGATTTTTGAAAATTCAATGATTTTTGAAAATTCTGAGATTTTTGAAATTTCAAAGAATTGTATTTGAAAATTCTGAGACTTCCAAAATATCTGAGATTTCTGAAATTTCTGGGATTTCCAAAATTTCATAAAATTCTGAGATTTTTGAAATGTCTGAGATTTTTAAAATGAAAATTCTTAGATTTCTGAGAATTCTGAGATTTTTGAAATTTCTTAGATTTCTGAAATTTCTGATAATTCTGAGATTTTTGAAATTTCTAAGATTTATGAGATTTCTGAAAATTCTGACATTTCTGTTATTTCTGCGATTTTTAATGTTACAGAGATTTCTGGGATTTTTAAATTTGTGAGATTTCCTAAATTTCTGATACTTTTGAAAATTCTAAGAATTTTAAAAATTTTGAGAGTTTTTAATTTTCAAAGATTTCTGAGATTTATGAGATTTTTAAGATTTCATTAATTTCTAAGGTTTTTGAAATTCCTGAGATTTAAGAAAACTCTAATATTTCTGAGATTTTTGTAATTTCTGAGATTTTTCAAAATTCTGAGATTTCCAAAATTTATGAGATTTCTGAAATTTCTGAGGTTTCCAAAATTGCTTAAAATTCTGAGATTTTTGAAAATCATCAGATTTTTGAGATTTCTGAAATTTTCAAAATTTTCGAGATTTCTGAGAATTTTGAGAGTTTTGAGAGTTTTGAGGTTTTTGAGGTTTTTGAGATTTTTGAGATTTCTAAGATTTTTGAAAATTCTTACATTTTTGAAAATTCTAAGATATTTGAAATTTTAAAGATTTCTGAGATTTCTGAGATTTATGAGACTTTTTAAGATTTCTGAGATTTCTGTGATTTTTTAAATTTTAAAGATTTCTAAGATTTCTAATATTCTGTTATTTATGAGATCTTTTACATTTCTGAGAATTTTGAAATTTTTTAGATTTCTGAGATTTTTAAAAATTCTGAGATTTTCAAAATTTCTGAGATTTCTGAAATTTCTGAGATTTCCAAAATTTGTTAAAATTCTGAGATTTTTGAAATTTCAAAGATTTTTGAGATTTCTGAAATTTTCAAGATTTCTGATATTTCTGAGATTTCTGAGAATTTTGAGAGTTTTGAGATTTTTGAGATTTTTGAGATTTTTGAGATTTCTAAGATTTTTAAAAATTCTGAGATTTTTGAAATTTTAAAGATTTCTGAGAAATCTGAGATTTTTGAAATTTTTGAAAATTCTTACATTTTTGAAATTTCTGAGATTTCCCAAATTACTTAAAATTCTGAGATTTTTTATATTCCAAAGATTTTCGAGGTTTCTTAAATTTTCGAGATTTCTGAGATTTTTGGGATTTTTGAGATTTGTAAGATGTTTGAAAATTCTTACATATTTTAAATTTCCGAGATTTCCAAAATTTCTGAAAATTCTGAGATTTTTGAAATTTTAAAGATTTCTGAGATTTCTGAGATTTTTGAGATTTTTGAAATTTCTAGAATTTTTGAAAATTCTTACATTTTT
Organism: Anopheles maculipalpis; assembly: GCF_943734695.1. NCBI lineage: Eukaryota > Metazoa > Arthropoda > Insecta > Diptera > Culicidae > Anopheles > Anopheles maculipalpis. The sequence goes on from NC_064871.1 coordinate 57,992,500, forward strand.
GAAATTTCTAGGATTTCCACAATTTCTGAAAATTCTTAGATTTGTGAAATTTTAAGTTTTCTGAGATTACTGAGATTTCTGAGATTTCTGATATTTTTTAAAATTTCTGAGATTTCTGAAAATTCTTAAATTTCTAAGAATTGTGAGTTTTTCGAGATTTCTGAGATTTCTGAGATTATTGAGATTTTTGAATCTTCTGAGATTTTTGAAAATTCTAAGATTTGTGAGATTTCTGAGAATGCTGTTAATTCTGAGAATTTTGAAATTTCAAAGATTAATGCGATTTCTGAGATTTAGGAGATTTTTAAAATTTCTGAGATTTTTGAAAATTCTTAGATTTCTAAGAATTCGGAGATTAATGAATTTTTTAAGACTTCTGAGATCTATGAGATTTTTAAAATTTTTAAGATATCTGAAAATTATAAGATTTCTGTGAATTCTGAGATTTTTTGAAATTTCTGAGATTTCTGAGATTTATAAAAATTCTATGATTTTTGAAAATTCTGAGATTTGAGCAAATTCTAGGATTTTTGAAAAATTAATGATTTTTGAAATTTCAAAGATTTCTGAGATTCTTGAAATTTTCGAGATTTCTGAGAATTTTGAAATTTTTGAAATTTTCGAGATTTCTGAAATTTCGGAGAATTAGAAGATATTTAAAAATTCTGAGACTTTTGAAATTTCAAAGATTTGTAAGATTTCTGAGAATTCTGTAAATTCTGAGATTTTTGAAATTTCAAAGATTTATGCGATATCTGAGATTTCGGAGAATTATGAGATTTTTGAGATTTCTGAGATTTCCGAGATTTTTTAAATTTCTAAGATTTCTGAAAATTCTAAGAATTCTAAGAGTTTTGAGATTTATGAGATTATTTAGATCTCTGAGTTTTATGAGAATTTTAAAATTTTTGAGATTTCTGGAACTTCTTAGATTTCTGAGAATTCTGAGATTTTTTGAAACTTCTGAGATATAAGGAAATGCTAAGATTTTTCAAAATTATAAGTTTTTTGAAATTTCAAAGATTTTTGAGATTTCTGAGATTTAAGAAATTTTTTAAATTTCTGAGATTCCTGAGATTTTTAAAATTATGAGATTTCTGAGATTTCTAACATTTCTGAGATTTTTTAAAATTTTGAACATTTCTGAGATTTTTTAAAATTTTGAGATTTCTGAGATTTTTTGAAATTTCTGATATTTCTTAGATTTAAAAAATTCTGAGATATTTGAAAATTCAATGATTTTTGAAAATTCTGAGATTTTTGAAATTTCAAAGAATTATTTTTGAAAATTCTGAGACTTCCAAAATTTCTGAGATTTCTGAAATTTCTGGGATTTCGAAAATTTCATAAAATTCTGAGATTTTTGAAATTTCTAAGATTTCTGAAATTTCTCTAATTTTCGAGATTTCTGAGATTTTTGAGATTTTTAAGATTTCTAAGAATTTTGAAATTTCTTAAATTGTTGAAAATTCTAAGATTTTTGAATTTTTAAGGATTTCTGAGATTTATGAGATTTTTAAGATTTATGAGATTTCTGAGATTTTTGAAATTTTATAGATTTCTGAGATTTCTAAGGATTCTGAGATTTATGAGATTTTTTACATTTCTGAGATATTTAAATTTCTGAGATAATTGAAAATTCTTAGATGATTTTCATTTATCTTCTGAATTCTTCTGAGAATTCTGAGATTTTTGAAATTTCTTAGATTTCTGAAATTTCTGATAATTCTGAGATTTTTGAAATTTCAAAGATTTTTGAGATTTCTAAAAATTCTGACATTTCTGTAATTTCTAAGATTTTTAATATAACAGGGATTTCTGGGATTTTTAAATTTGTGAGATTTCTTAAATTTCTGATACTTTTGAAAATTCTAAAAATTTTGAAAATTCTGAGATTTTTTAATTTTCAAAGATTTCTGAGATTTATGAGATTTTTACGATTTCTTTTATTTCTAAGATTTTTGAAATTCCTGAGATTTCAGAAAACTCTAATATTTCTGAGATTTTTGTTATTTCTGAGATTTCTGAGATTTTTCAAAATTTCTGAGATTTATGAGATTTTATAGATTTCTAAGATTCGTGAGATTTTCGAAAATTATGAGATTTCTAAGATTTCTGAGAGTTTTATAAATTCTAAGATTATTGAAATGATAAAGATTTCTTAGATTTCTTAGATTTCGGAGATTTATGAGAATTTGGAATTTTCTTACATTTTGAAAATTCTGAGATTTTAAAAATTTCTTAAAATTCTGAGACTTTTGAAATTTCAAAGATTTTTGAGATTTCTGAAATTTTTGAAAATTCTGAGATTAAAGAAAATTAAAAGATATTTGAAAATTCTGAGATTTAAGAAAATTCCAAGATTTTTGAAAATTATAAGTTTTTTGAAATTTCAAAGATTTTTGAGATTTCTGAGATTTATGAGATTTTTTAATTTCTGAGATTCCTGAGATTTTTGAAAATTATGAGATTTCTAAGTTTTCTAACATTCCTGAGATTTTTGAAAATTTTTAGATTTCTGAGATTTTTTGAAATTTTTGATGTTTCTGAAATATAAAAAAATTATGAGATTTTTAAAAATTCAATGATTTTTGAAAATTCTGAGATTTTTGAAATTTCAAAGAATAATATTTGAAAATTCTGAGACTTTCAAAATTTCTGATATTTCTGAAATTTCTGGGATTTCGAAAATTTCATGAAATTCTGAGATTTTTGAAATTTCTAAAATTTTTGAGATCTCTCAAATTTACGAGATTTCTGAGATTTCTGAGATTTTTAAGATTTCTAAGATTTTTGAAAATTTTAACATCTTTGAAAATTCTAAGATTTTTGAAATTTTAAAGATTTCTGAGATTTATGAGATATATGAGATTTTTGGGATTTTTTTAAATTTTTGAGATTTCTGAAAATTCTTAGATTTCTAAGAATTCTGAGATTTTTGAAATTTCTGATATTTCTGAGATATCTGAGATTTTTAAAAATTCTGCGATTTTTGAAAATTCTATGATTTGTGAGATTTCTTAGAATTCTGTAAATTCTGAGATTTGCAAAATTTCAAAGATTTATGCAATATCTGAGATTTCGGAGATTTATGAGTTTTTTGAGATTTCTGAGATATTTCTAAGAATTCGGAGATTTATGAGATTTTTTAGATTTCTGAGATTTATGAGATTTTTAAAATTTTTAAGATTTCTGAAAATTCTGAGATTTCTGAGAATTCTGAGATTTTTTGAAATTTCTGAGATTTCTGCGATTTTTAAAAATTCTGAGATTTTTGAAAATGTTAATATTTGTGAGATTTCTGAGAATTCTGTTAATTCTAAGATTTTTGAAATTTCAAAGATTTATACGATATCTGAGATTTCGGAGATTTATGCGATTTTTGAGATTTCTGAGATTTCCGAGATTTTTGAAATTTCTGAGATTTCTGAGATTTATGAGATATTTTAGATTTCTAAGTGTCCTGAGATTTTCTAAAATTAGGAGATTTCTGAGATTTCTAAGATTTATGAGATTTTTGAAAATTCTGAGATTATTGAAATTCTAAAGATTTTTTAGATTTCTGTGATAACGGAGATTTATGAGATTTTTGAAAATTCTTACATTTTCAAATTTCTGAGATTTCCAAAATTTCTTAATTTTGGCTTTTGAGATTTCAAAGTTTTTGGAGATTTCTAAAATTTTCGAGATTTCTGAGATTCCTGGGATTTTTGAGATTTTTAAAAATCCTGAGATTTTTTAAAATTCTAAGATTTGTAAGATTTCTTAGAATTCTTTAAATTCTGAGATTTTTGAAATTTCAAAGATTTATGCGATATCAGAGATTTCGGAGATTAATGAGATTTTTGAGATTTCTGAGATTTCTGAGATTTTTCAAAATTCTGAGATTTCAAAAATTTATAAGATTTCTGAGATTTCTGAGATTTCCAAAATTACTTAAAATTCTGAGATTTTTGAAAATTATCAGATTTTCGAGATTTTCGAGATTTCTAAGATTTTGACAGTTTTCAGGTTTTTGAGATTTTTGAGATTTTTGAGATTTCTTAGATTTTTGAAAATTCTGAGGTTTTTGTTATTTAAAAGAAATCTAAGATATTTGAGATTTTTGAGATATTTGAAAATTCTTACATTTTTGAAATTGTTAATAATTCCAAAATTTCATAAAATTCTGAGATTTTTTAAATTTCAAAGATTTTTGAGGTTTCTGAAATTTTTGAGATTTCTGAGATTTTTGAGATTTTCGAGATTTCTAAGATTTTTGAAAATTCTAAAATATTTGAAAATTCAAACATATTTGAAAATTCTAAGATTTTTGAAATTTTAAAGATTTCTGAGATTTCTAATATTCTGAGATTTATGAGATCTTTTACATTTCTGAGATTTTTGAAATTTCTGAGATTTCTGAGATTGTTAAAAATTCTGAGATTTTCAAAATTTCTGAAATTTCTGAAATTTCTGAGACTTCCAAAATTTGTTAAAATTCTGAGATTTTTAAAATTTCAAAGATTTTTGAGATTTCTGAAATTTCCGAGATTTCTGAGATTTCTGAGATTTCTGAGATTTTTTAGAGTTTTGAGATTTTTCAGTTTTATGAGATTTTTGAGATTTTTGAGATTTCTAAGGTTTTTGAAAATTTTGAGATTTTTGAAATTTGAAAGATTTCTGAGATATCTTAGATTTTTGAGATTTTTGAAAATTCTTACATTTTTGAAATTTCTCAGTTTTCCAAAATTCCTTAAAATTCTGAGATTTTTGAAATTCCAAAGACATTCGAGGTTTCTGAAATTTGCGAGATTTCTGAGATTTTTGGGATTTTTGAGATTTGTAAGATTTTTAAAAATTCTTAAATTTTTGAAATTTCGGAGATTTCCACAGTGTCTGAAAATACTGAGATTTATGAAAGCTTAAAGATTTCTGAGATTTCTGAGATTTTTGAGATTTTTGAAAAATAAAGATTTTTGAAAATTCTTACATTTTTGAAATTTCTGAGATTTCATAAATTTCTGAAAATACTTTGATCTGTGAAATTTTAAGATTTTTGAGATTTCTGAGATTTCTGAGATTTATGAGATTTTTGAAATTTCTGAGATTTCTGAAATTTCTTAGATTTCTAAGAATTGTGAAATTTTCGAGATACATGAGATTTCTGGGATTTTTAAGATTTTTGAAAATTCTGAGATTTTTGAAAATTCTATGATTTGTGAGATTTCTGAGAATACTGTTAATTCTGAGATTTTTGAAATTTCAAAGATTTATGCAATATCTGAGATTTCGGAGATTTATGAGAATTTTGAGATTTCTGAGATTTCCGAGATTTTTAAAATTTCTGAGATTTCTGAAAATTCTTAGATTTCTAAGTATTTTAAGATTTATTAGATTTTTTAGATTTTTGAGATACAAGAGATTTTTAAAATTTTAAAGATTTCTGAGATTTCTGAGATTTCGGAGTTTTTTGAGATTTTTGAAAATTCTTACATTTTTGAAATTTCTGAGATATCTGAGATTTTTAAAAATTCTGAGATTTTTGTAAATTCTAAAATTTGTGAAATTTCAAAGATTTATGCGATATCTAAGATTTCGGAGATTTATGAGTTTTTAGAGATTTCTGAGATTTCTGAAAATTATTAGATTTCTAAGAATTCGGAAATTTATGAGATTATTTAGATTTCTGAGATTTCTGAGATTTTTAAAATTTTTAAGATTTCTGAAAATTCTTAGATTTCTGAGAATTCTGAGATTTTTTGATATTTCTGAGATTTCTAAGGTTTATAAAAATTCTGAGATTTTTAAAAATTTTAAGATTTGTGAGACTTCGGAGAGTTCTGTAAATTCTGAGATTTTTGAAATTTCAAAGATTTATGCGATATCTGAGATTTCGGAGATTTATGAGATTTTTGAGATTTCTGAGATTTCCGAGATTTTTTAAATTTCTGAGATTTCTGAAAATCCTTAGATATCTAGGAATTCTGAGATTTTGGAAAAATCTGAAATTACTGTGATTTCTAAGATTGTTAAATATTCTGAGATTTTTGCAAATTCTAAGTATGTGAGATTTCTGAAAATTCTTTAAATTCTGAGATTTTTTAAATTTCAAAGATTTATGCGATATCAGAGATTTCGAAGATAAATGAGGATTTTGAGATTTCTGAGATTTCCGAGATATTTTAACTTACTAAGATTTCTGAAAATTCTTAGATTTCTTAGAATTCTGAGTTTTATTAGATTTTTTAGATTTCTGAGATCTATGAGATTTCTAAAATTTTTAAGATATCTGAAAATTCTTAGATTTCTGTGAATTCTGAGATTTTTTGAAATTTCTGAGATTTCTGAGATTTATAAAAATTCTAAGATTTTTGAAAATTCTGAGATTTAAGAAAATTCTAAGATTTTTGAAAATTAAAAGATTTTTGAAATTTCAAAGATTTTTGAGATTTCTGAAATTTTCGAGATTTCTGAGATTTCTGAGATTTTTGAAATTTCTGAGATTTCCTAAATTTCTGAAAATTCTTAGATTTGTGAAATTTTAAGATTTCTGAGATAACTGAGATTTCTGAGATTTATGAGATTTTTTAAAATATCTAAGATTTCTGAAAATTCTTAGATTTCTAAGAAATGTGAAATTTTCGAGGTTTCTGAGATTACTGAGATATTGAGATTTTTGAACATTCTGAGATTTTTGAAAATTCTAGGATTTGTGAGATTTCTGAGAATTCTGTTAATTCTTAGATTTTTGAAATTTCAAAGATTTATGCGATACTTGAGATTTCGGAGATTTATGAGATTTTTGAGATTTCTGAGATTTCCGAGATTTTTTAAATTTCTGAGGTTTCTGAAAATTCTTAGATTTCTAAGAATTCTGAGATTTTTTAGACATTTTAAGTTTCTGAGATTTAAGAGATTTTTAATTTTTTTTAGATTTCTGAAAATTCTTAGATTTCTGTGAATTCTGATATTTTTGAAATTTCTGACATTTTTGAAAATTCTGAGATTTAAGAAAATTCTGAGATAAAAGAAAATTCTAAGATTTTTGAAAATTCTGAGGTAATTGAAATTTTGAAAATTTCTGAGATTTCTGAGATTTCGGAGTTTTTTTAGATGTTTTGAAAATTCTTAGATTTCTGAGATTATTAAAAATTCTGAGGTTTTTTAAAATTCTGAGATTTTTGGAATTTCTGAATTTTTTGAAAAATCTTAAATTTCTGAGGATTCTGTGATTTTAAAAAATGCTGAGATTTTTTGAATTTCTAAGATTTCTGAGATTTCTGAAATTTTCGAGATTTCTGAGATTTTTGAGATTTTTTAAATTTCTGAGATTTCTGAAAATTCTTAGATTCCTAAAAATTCTGAGATTTTTGAAATTTCTGAAATTTCTGAGATATCTGAGATTTTTAAAAATTCTGAGATTTTTGAAAATTCTAAAATTTTTGAAATTTCTGAGAAATCTATAAATTCTGAGATTTTAAAAATTTCAAAGATTTATGCGATATCTGAAATTTCGCAGATTTATGAGTTTTTGGAGATTTCTGAGATTTCCGAGATTTTTTGAATTTCTGAGATTTCTGAAAATAATTAGATTTCTAAGAATTCGGAGATTTATGAGATTTTTTAGATTTCTGAGATTTATGAGATTTTTAAAATTTTTAAGATTTCTGAAAATTCTTATATTTCTGTGAATTCTGAGATTTTTTGAAATTTCTGAGATTTCTAAGATTTATAAAAATTCAATGATTTTTGAAAAGTATGAGATTTTCTAAGATGTCTTAGATTTCTGAGATTTATGAGATTTTATAAATTTCTAAGATTCGTGAGATTTTCGAAAGTTATGAGATTTCTAAGATTTCTGAGAGTTTTGAAAATTTTGAGAATATTGAAATTATAAAGGTTTCTGAGATTTCTTAGATTTCGGAGATTTATGAGATTTTTTAATTTTCTTTCATTTTGATAATTCTGAGCTTCCCAAAATAACTTAAAATTCTGAGACTTTTGAAATTTCAAAGATTTTTGAGATTTCTGAAATTTTCGAGATTTCTGAGATTTTTGAGATTTTTAAAAATTCTGAGATTTTTGAAAATTCTAAGATTTGTAAGATTTCTGAGAATTCTATAAATTCTGATATTTTTGAAATTTCAAAGATTTATGCGATATCAGAGATTTTGGAGATTTTTGAGATTTTTGAGATTTCTGAGATTTCCGAGATTTTTTAAATTTTCGAGATTTCTGAAAATTCTTCGATTTCTAAGTATTTGGGGATATATGAGATTTTTTAGATCTCTGAGATTAATGAGATTTTTAAAATATTTGAGATTTGTGGAAATTCTTAGATTTTTGAGAATTCTGAGATTTTTTGAAATTTCTGAAATTTCCTAGATTTTTGAAAATTCTGAGATTAAAGAAAATTAAAAGATATTTGAATATTCTGAGATTTAAGAAAATTCTAAGATTTTTGAAAATTATAAGTTTTTTGAAATTTCAAAGATTTCTGAGATTTCTGAGATTTATGAGATTTTTTTAATTTCTGAGATTCCTGAGATTTTTGAAAATTATGAGATTTCTGAGATGTCTAAGATTTCTGAGATTTTTGAAATTTTTTAGATTTCTGAGATTATTTGAAATTTCTGATATTTCTGAGATTTAAAAAATTATGAGATTTTTGAAAATTCAATGATTTTTGAAAATTCTGAGATTTTTGAAATTTCTAAGAATTATTTTTGATAATTCTGAGACTTCCAAAATTTCTGAGATTTCTGAAATTTCTGGGATTTCGAAAATTGCATAAAATTCTGAGATTTTTGAAATTTCTAAGATTTTTGAGATCTCTCAAATTTAAGAGATTTCTGAGATTTCTGAGATTTTTAAGATTTCTAAGATTTTTGAAAATTCTAAGATTTTTGAAATTTTAAAGATTTCTGAGATTTATGAGATTTATGAGAATTTTAAGATTTCTGAGATATCTGAGATTTTTGAAATTTCTGAGATTTATGAAATTTCTGATATATCTGTGATTTTTGAAATTTCAAAGATTTATGAGATTTCTAAAACTTCTGACATTTATGTTTTTTCTGAGATTTTTAATATGACGAGGATTTCTGGGATTTTTAAATTTGTGAGATTTCTGAAATTTCTGATACTTTTGAAAATTCTAAAAATTTTGAAAATTCTGAGATTTTTTAATTTTCAAAGATTTCTGACATTTATGAGAAAAATCTCATAAATGTAAGAGAAATAAGAGAATAAAGAAAAAAGAATAAAGAATAAAGAATAAGAGAAATCTTTAAAAAAAGATTTCTCTTATTTCTAAGATTTTTTAAATTCCTGAGATTTCAGAAAACTCTTAAATTTCTGAGATTTTTGTAATATCGGAGATTTCTGAGATTTTTCAAAATTCTGAGATTTTCAAAATTTTTGAGATTTCTGAAATTTCTGAGATTTCTGAAATTTCTTAGATTTCTAAGAATTGTGAAATTTTCGAGATTTCTGAGATTTCTGAGATATTGAGATTTTTGAACATTCTGAGATTTTTGAAAATTCAAAGTATGTGAGATTTCTGAGAATTCTTTAAATTCTGAGATTTTTTAAATTTCAAAGATTTATGCGATATCTGAGATTTCGGAGATTTATGAGATTTTTGAGATTTCTGGGATTTCCGAGAATTTTAAAATTTCTGAGGTTTCTGAAAATTCTTAGATTTCTAAGACTTCTGAGATTTATAAGACTTTTTAAGTTTCTGAGATTTAAGAGATTTTTTAATTTTTAAGATTTCTGAAAATTCTTAGATTTCTGTGAATTCTGAGATTTTTGAAATTTCCGATATTTTTGAAAATTCTGAGATTAAAGAAAATTCTGAGATTTAAGAAAATTCTTAGATTTTTGAAAATTCTGAGGTAATTTAGTTTTTGAAGATTTCTGAGATTCTGAGATTTCTGAGATTTCGGAGTTTTGAGATTTTTGAAAATTTTTAGATTTCTGAGAATTCTCAGAATTCTGAGATTTCTGAAAATTGTAAGAATTCTGAGAATTCTTAAATATATGAGATTTCTGAGAGCTATGAGATGGCTAAGATTTCTGAGATTTTTTGAATTTTCTGAGATTTTTGAGATTTGTGAAATTTTTGAAAATTCTTAGATTTCTGAAAATTCTAAAAATTCTGAGAATTCTAAAAATTCTGAGAATTCTTAAAAATTTGATATTTCTGAGGTTATTGAAAAGTCTGAGGTTTTTGAAAATTCTAAGATTTTTGGAATTTCTGAGATTTTTGAAAAATCTTAGATTTCTGAGAATTATGTGATTTTAAAAAATTCTGATATTTTTTGATTTTCTGAGATTTCTGAGATTTCTGAGATTTTTGAGATTTCTAATATTTTTGAGATTTTTTAAGTTTCTGAGATTTCTGAAAATTCTTAGGTTTCTAAGAAATCTGAGATTTTTTAAATTTCAGAGATTTTTAAAAATTTTGAGATTTTTGAAAATTCTAAAATTTTTGAGATTTATGAGAATTCTGTAAATTCTGAGATTTTAAAAATTTCAAAGATTTATGCGATATCTGAGATTTCGGAGATTTATGAGTTTTTTGAGATTCCTGAGATATCTGAGATTTTGAAAATTTCTGAGATTTCTGAAAATTATTAGATTTCTAAGAATTCGGAGATTTATAAGATTTTTTAGATTTCTGAGATTTATGAGATTTTTAAAATTTGTTAGATTTCTGAACATTTTTATTTATTTATTTATTTATAATAAATTATGACGGTCCAGTGCCGTATTGTTCACACCGCTTGTGTTGAAGAAAAAAAAAAAACAATTTTATCGATAAGGCATTTCCTCCTTATTCTTTGCCTTATCCCGAGCATACTCGGTTGTGGATGGTTGTGGTGATGGTGATGATGATGATGATGATGATGATGATGATGATGTAGTGGTGGATGTTGTGAATTTTGATGGTCCGGGACTATTGCTGTGACTATTGTGATGATGGTGGTTGGTTTCATCCGAATTCCGGCTATAGTGGTGATGTGGCCGTTCTATTGTTGACATTTGATGTTTGGTCTCGACTGTAACAAACAAATAAACATTGTTAAGACAGCACGAACATTTATTTGTCTGCATACAGTGTTCTTCAGTGCAGTCCAGCCATGACACACCAAGCTCACTCTAGTCAACGTCCTATCAAAGGATGATCGACAAGCTCTATCCCGCAGCAGCGAAAGCGACTTCACTACTCCCGAGACTGAACCCGCCGAACACACCGAACCCGACGCCAACATTGTCAAACTCAATGTGCCAAAACTGGACTGGAGTGGAGAACACTGCACTTTCAACAATGCCTGCCTCCCTTTTACGGCAGTGTTGGAATCGCCCTCGAATTCTGTTGCCCAGTCATCGGATCACCCGTGGCACTACAAAAAATACACTTAAGACGTAGACAACACAACATTTAACACAAAAGGAATGGGGGAATACGAATAAGGATTCTCAACGCTCAACAAGGAGGGTCTTGCGGTTTCTAATTCCACGCAGGACCACAGAAGGTGATCCACATCGTGGAATCCGTCACCGCAGCCACACACTTTTTTCTGAGCCAGAGTTATACGCTGTAGATGAGCATTCAACGCAAAATGATTCGACATCAGTCGAGACATCATTCGTATGAATGCCCGGTCTACAGAGAGCCCATCGAACCAAGGCCGCAGGGACACTTGCGGAGAGATCGAGAAAAGAAAACGCCCGAGTTCATCCGCCTCCCACATGCTCTGCCAGCGAGACAGGAAAAGTTGCTTTGGGAAACGAAGGAACTCCTGGGCCGAGATCGGTCGGTCGTAAAAAGCGCCTTCTTGGACGCCTGTTTTGGCCAGTGAGTCTGCCTTTTCATTGCCGGGGATTCCACAATGAGAAGGGACCCAAATTAGCGAGATCTTATACGCCTTATCGAACATTGAGCCAAGCAGTTCAATGATTTTTATGGTGAGGAAATCCTGACTCTTAACAGCCTTCGGAGATCTCAGAGCTTCAATAGCACTAAGGCTATCAGTGAAGATGAAGTACTGGTCCGAAGGTCTCGCTGCTATCATGGATAGTGCGTACAAAACTGCGGCTAGCTCTGCGGTGTAAACACTACATGGCTGCCTCAATTTGAAAAATGCCTCGGTGAACTCGCTAAAAACACCGAAGCCAGTGCCCTCCTCAGAGGATGATCCATCAGTGTAGTACTGGCTTATTTGGTCTAAATGACCATACTTATTCATGAAAATACCCGGAACTACCCTCGGGCGAAGATCATTAGGTATGGTCTTAATTTCCTCGCGCATCGAGGAATCTGTTTTTAAAATGGAACTGTAGTTCCCAGGAAGGGCTGCACGATTTAATGCCTGTGGAGCGCTAGGATGCACTTGTAGGGCAACAAAATCTTCATAAATCTTGAGGATTTTGCTCTTAGAACCTGTCTCTAGAAGCGCTTCAAAATTTTCTATTATCAAGGGATTTGATACTGAACAACGGACTAGAAGGCGAAGCGACAGCATTTCAAAACGTAGTTTGAGCGGCATCACTCCGGTCATCACTTCTAGGGACATGTTGTGTGTGGATTTCATGCTCCCTAGTGCGAGTCTAAGACAGCGGTACTGTAGCCTTTCAAGCTTGAGTATCAACGTATTGGATGCCCAATGGAAGCATATGCTTCCATATTCCAATACGGATAGTACCGTTGTCTTATACAGTCTCAGGACGTCTGATGGATGTGCGCCCCACCAGAATCCTGTGACTGTCCTTAGAAAGTTTATTCTCTTACTGCATTTTTGTACCAGATGGGTGAAATGAGTACTCCAGTTTAGCCTTGAATTAAACCATACACCAAGGTATCGAAAATTGTCGGATGTTGATATCTTTTCACCATATAAAAAGACATCAATTTTCGGATCATATAGCCTTTTCTCCCTGTTTTTTCCGTGTCGCTAAAAGGAGAAAAGACTCGAAAAAGTTTCGTAGCAGAGAACTTGATACCAAGGTTTTCAGACCACTCGGAAAGATTATCCAGAGTGGTTTGTAAAGCCAGTTGTATTTCGTCGGCGTCTCTGCTTGCAAAAGATATAACGCCGTCATCTGCCAATTGTCTAAGACTGCAGTTTGGCGCTAGACAAGAGTCTATCTCACTAACATAAAAGTTATACAACAGGGGACTCAAGCAGGACCCTTGTGCTAGTCCATGGAAGCTGGTTCGTTTTAGCTGCACGTGACCATTGTTGAAATTCATAACTTTTTCCGACAAAAGGTTGAATAATAAGTTATTCAACTTTGGTCCCAGGCCCGCATTTTCTAACTTTTGACTCAGTTTGTATGGAGAAACTGAGTCAAATGCCCCCTGTATGTCAAGGAAGATAGACCCCATGTTCTGCTTGCGTGCACGGGCAAGCTCTATTTCTGTCACCAAAAGCGCTAAGCAGTCATTAGTACCCCTGGCTTTACGAAAACCAAACTGGGTATCTGATAGAAGGTTGTTTTTTTCCAACCATTCTTCTAACCGTAAGAGAATCATCCTTTCAAGGAGTTTCCTCAGACACGAAAGTAATGATATCGGCCGATATGAATCGTGTCTTGATGGCGGTTTGCCAGGCTTCAAAATAGTGACAACTTTCACTTCGCTCCATTCTTGCGGGACGCTGTTGAACTCCAACATATCGTTGAAGATTCTTAACAGACGTTTCTTGCCCATGTCGGGAAGATTTTGCAGCAGTTTGCTGTTGATCTGATCCAGGCCTGGGGAAGAATTTTTGCTTGATAGAAAAGCAAGCGATAGCTCAACCATAGTGAACGGTGAGTCCATGATAGGGTCACTGCCAGGCGCATTTTGTGCAAAGTTTTGCGCAGGAACGAAATCGGGGCAGAGCTTGTGGGCAAAATCATTCAACCACTCGCCAGAATAGCTTTCGCTCTCGTTAGTGTTATTGCTGTTTCGCATCCTTCTAGCCATCCTCCAAAGTGAATTAAGTGAAGCGGAAGGGTCTAGGTTATTGACGTATCTACGCCAATAGCCCTTTTTCTTCGCCTTCAACAGGTTTTTGCACGATCTCTCCAGTCCTTTATATTTTTCATATAAAGACCTTGAGCCCGTGTCCCGGAATGCTTTAAACGCCTCCCGCTTCTTATTAAAAGCCGCTTGGCAATCCTTGTCCCACCAAGGACTGGGAGGTTTTTTGAATGTCCTTGCTTGGTGGGAGCGCCTTGTTTGGGCCTCAAGAGCGCACTTGTTTATAATTGAAACAAGTTTTTCGTACTCCTGAACTGGAGACAAATCTTGCAAGTCAAGAGAAAGCGAAGCGGCTGCTAATTCACCGCATCTTGTCCAGTCGATGTTCCTCGTTAAGTCACATTTAACGGGGATTCCACCTCCTTGACATCCTCCCTTGATGTAGGAAATTTCTATCGGCAAGTGATCACTGCCGATAGGGTCCTGGATTACCTTCCAACGTAAATCCAGGGCCATCGCTGAGGGCCATCGCTGAGACAGGTCCAGTGCACTCGCCCTACTCTTAGGTGTCTGCATCCTAGTTGCCTCTCCTGAGTTGAGAATTGAAAACCCAAATCTGTCGCAGATGTCTCGGATAATAGGAGCGCGAATGTCATCCTTATCGCAGCCCCAGTCGACTCCGTGAGAGTTGAAATCTCCCAGGATCAAAAGTGGTCCAGGCAAGACCACTGCTAAATTTCCAAGATCCTCTTTGAACTTTTCAATTTTTTCCTTTTCATTGTTGGCTATCGGGGGGATATAAATTGAGGTAATTGTCACGTGAAGATCGCCAAGTTTTGCCTTGACTGCGACAGTTTCAATAATATCTTGTCTAGGGGTGGGTATTCTGGTGAAAGTGTGACTCTTTCGAACACCAATCAGTACCCCTCCACCCCTTGTAATGCGATCTTCACGGATTATATTATATCCGGGGAAGGTAAGATTAATGTCTTCCGATAGCCAAGTTTCACAGAGGGCGAACACATCACAGTTGTGCTCGCCCACTAATGCTTTAAAGGAGTCTAGCTTACCAAGCAAACTCCTACAGTTCCACTGTATGATGGTGGGAATCGGAGGAATGAATCGTCCAATCGGACCATCATGCTTAAGCATGGCCATTGGGCCAGCCACTGTTTGATCATCCCCTTCAGGAAAGGAAGGGCCCAAGTAGCGATCATGTGCAGGTGCTGCGGGAGGTTGAGGGTCATGAGGAGAGACTCTAGGATCTCGGAAAGGGACGGGGTAGGGGTTTTTGGTAAACCCCCGGTTGGAAAAGCCAAGCTTTCCAGAGGGGCTTCGGTCCGGGGGGATCACTTCTTCTTGGGCTCCTTCCTGGCAGATTGAGGAGCGGGAGCAGAAGGATCAGCGTCTCGAGTTGGGACTAAGGATGTTGCTTTAGCAAGACGCTGTTGTGCCAAAGGTTTATTATTTTTTTTAGCACCTTCCGTTGTACTCTCGTGGCCTTAGCTGATCTCAGAGGTATCTGTTCGGGTGCAGCTGGGTTGGACTCGCCATTTGCAGCTGTATCTAAAACTGCAAAAGGGTTCGACGCGTTCGCACCTTTAAGGGCGTCGCTATATGAGCCGCGTGCCCTCTCAGCTACCGTTTTTGTCTGTTCCCTTTGCAATTTACGGTACACCGGGCACAAGGCTTCCTCATGCCAGTCTTCCCGACAATGCGAGCATTTTTGAGAAGGGGCTTTGCACTCCTCGGTGGCATGCGCCCCTCTGCATTTTCCGCAGCATATTTTGCGAGTGCAAAACGGATCGGCATGTCCGATCCGACTGCACTTCGAACAGGTGGCCACCCTTGGCACGTATGGCCGGTCGATCGGTATCCGGAGACCTTCAATAATGAGGGCCTGCGGAAGAACCGTACCCTCAAACGTGATCCTGATTGAGGAGGTCGGAACATATTTTTTCCCCTCCTTCGCTGAGGCGTCAAGCTTAAAAAGCTTTTTTGCCTCGAGCACTTTTGCTTTTGGCGTACCTGGGGCTTGAAAAGCGCCCACGCCATATTTAACTATATCCTCTTCAGGATATTCGAAGTCCTGGATCACGCCGGACACTTCAACCAGACTACCGGGGATATAAACCCGGTAGTGCTCCGTAAACTCTGGATCAGCCGCAATGACGTTGGCTTGAGCCCGGTCCTTTGCGGTAACCCTGATCTTATTTGGACGCATCCGAAACACATCGGCAACGCCCGGGTACTTCTTAAACAGTGATGCCGCGATCGTCCTCACATCGAGCTGTTTTGTTCGTGGCATAAAATATACCATTGGCTTACCCTCCCACGACGGCGGGTAAGCACGCGCTTGGTGTTCCGATAGCGGCTCGTTGGATGCTACCAGCGGGGCACTTTTTGCCACCTGGGTATTCTTTGCCAAAGTGGCACCACTAAATGCGGCCTGTCGAAGGCCTTTCGTCGATCGCTATTTTGTTTGCCGCTGGCGCAGCCTTAGGGCGCCCAGGCTTTCGTTTTACCTCCCTGCAAGAATCATTCTCCCGATCCGAATCAGAGACATCCTGCTCTACCGTCATGGTAGAGCCTGGGACAACGGTGCGTATATGGAAGGATAATACTTACCGTGACACACGATGCTCAAATAGACAAACTCACTCACAGACACACACACACACACATACACACACACACACACACACACACACACACACACACACACACACACACACACACACACACACACACACACACACACACACACACACACACACACACACACACACACACACACACACACACACACACACACACACACACACACACACACACACACACACACACACACACACACACACACACACACACACACACACACACACACACACACACACACACACACACACACACACACACACACACACACACACACACACACACACACACACACACACACACACACACACACACACACACACACACACACACACACACACACACACACACACACACACACACACACACACACACACACACACACACACACACACACACACACAGTAGGGCTGCTACAAGCGCCGATCGATGCGATAACGCTACGTCGATACGCTTGCTTATCGCTTGCAACGATCAGCAGCAACGTTGACTACGCATTCGCACTCGAGAACAACAACCACTATCTGCCGTATGCGAAAAAAACAAAGACGCTTCCGAGCGGAATACGTCCTCTCACTACGGAAGCTGGAGGCAGACTGTTTCTGAAAATTCTTAGATATCTGATAATGCTTAGATTTTTTGAAATTTTTGAGATTTCTGAGATTTTTAAAAATTCTGAGCTTTTTGAAAATTTGAATATATTGTGAGATTTCTGAGAATTCTGTAAATTCTGATATTTTTGAAATTTCAAACAATTATGCGATATCTGAGATTTCGGAGGTTTATGAGATTTTTTAGACTTCTGAAATATCCGAGATTTTTGAAATTTCTGATATTTCTGAAATTTCTTAGATATCTAAGAATTCTGAGATTTTGGAAATTTCTGAAATTTCTGTGATTTCTGAGATTATTAAAAATTCTTTGATTTTTGAAAATTCTAACATTTGTGAGATTTCTGAGAATTCTGTAAATTTTGTGATTTTTGAAACTTCAAAGAGATATGCGATATGTGAGATTTAGGAGATTTATGAGACTTTTGAGATTTCTGAGATTTCCGAGATTTTTTAAATTTCTAAGATTTCTGAAAATGCTTAGATTTCTAAGAATTCGGAGATTTATGAGATTTTTCAGTTTTCTGAGATTTATGAGAGTTTTAAAATTTTTGAGATTTCTGAAAATTCTTAGATTTCTGAGAATTATGAGATTTTTGAAAATTCTAAGATTTTTTAAAATTGTAAGATTTTTATAATTTTAAAGATTTTTGAGATTTCTGAGATTATGAGATTTTTAATATTTCTGAGATTACTGAGATTTTTGAAATTTTAAAGATTTCTGATATTTTTAAGAATTCTGAGATTTATGAGATTTTTTACATTTCTAAGATTTTTGAAATTTCTGAGATTTTTGAAAATTCTTAGATTTCTGAGAATTCTGAGATTTTTGAAATTTCTTAGATTTCTGAAATTTCTGATAATTCTGAGTTTTCTGAAAATTCTGTCATTTCTGTTAATTCTGAGATTTTTAATATTACAGAGATTTCTGGGATTTTTAAATATGTGAGATTTATGAAATTTCTGATACTTTTGAAAATTCTGAGATTTTTTTAATATCAAAGATCTGAGATTAATGAGATTTTTAAGATTTCTTATATTTCTAAGATTTATGAAATTCCTGAGATTTCAGAAAACTCTTAGATTTCTGAGATTTTTGAAAATTCTGAGATTACTGAGATTTTAAAAAATACTGAAGTTTTAAAAATTTCTGAGATTTTTGAAATTTCTGAGATTTTCAAAATTTGTTAAAATTCTAAATATTAATTTTAATTAATAAATAAAGATTAATTAATAAAGATTTTAGAAGTTTCTTTTTGAAACTTTGAAAGAAGAATTTTTGAGATATCTGAAATTTCTCAGATTTGGAGATTTTTGAGATATGTAAGATTTTTGAATATACTTACATTTTTGAAATTTCTGAGATTTCCAAAATTTCTGGAAATCCTGAAATTTTTGAAATTTTAAAGATTTCTGAGATTTCTGAGATTTTTGAAATTTCTTAAATTTTTGAGATTTTTAAAAATTCTGAGATTTTTGAAAATACTAAGATTTGTGAGATTTCTGATAATTTTGAAAATTTTGAGATCTCTGAGATTTCTAAGATTTCTGAGATTTTTGAAAATTCTTAGATTTCGGAGAATTCTGAGAATTCTTAGAATTCTGAGAATTCTAAGAATTCTGAGAATTCTAAGAATTCTGAGAATTCTTTATTATTTGAGATTTCTAGGAATATTGAAAATTCTGAGGTTTTTGAAAATTCTGAGATTTTTGGAATTTCAGAGATTATGGAAAAATCTTAGATTTCTGAGAATTCTGTGGTTTTTAAAAATTCTGACATTTTTAAATTTCTGAGATTTCGGAGATTTCTGAGAATTCTGAGAATTCTGAGATATCTGAGATTTCTGATATTTCTGAGATTTTAAAAATGCTGAGATATCTGCGATTTCTGAGATTTTAAATTGTTGCGAGGATTCTGAGAATTCTGAGATTTTTGAAAATTCTTAGATTTCTGAGAATTCTGTGATTTTCAAAAATTATGAGATTTTTTGAAATTTCTGAGATTTCTGAGGTTTTTCAAAATTCTGGGATTTTTGAAAATTCTGAGATTCAAGAAAATTCTAAGGTTTTAAAAAATTCAGAGATTTTTGAAATTTCAAACATATTCGAGGTTTATGAAATTTTCGTGATTTCAGAGATTTCTGAGATATTTGAGATTTTTGAGATTTGAAACATTTTTGAAAATTCTTACATTATTGAAATATCTAAGATTTCCAAAATTTCTGAAAATTCCAAGATTTAAGAAATATTAAAGATTTCTGCGATTTCTGAGATTTAAGAGATTTTTGAAATTTCTGAGATTTTTGAAAATTCTTAGATTTCTAAGAATTCTGAGATTTTTGAAATTTCTGAGATTTCTGAGATTATAAAAATTCTAAGATTTTTGAAAATTCTAAGATTTGTGAGATTTCTGAGAATTCTGAAAATTCAGAGAATTCTAAGAATTCTGAGAGTTCTTCAATATCTGAGATTTCTGAGATTATTGAAAATTCTGAGGTTTCTGACAATTCTGAGATTTTTGGAATTTCTGAGATTTTTGAAAAATCTTAGATTTCTGAGAATTCTGTGATTTTTTAAAATTCTGAAATTTTTTAAATTTCTGAGATTTCTGAGATTTCTGAGAATTGTGAAAATTCTAAGATATCTGAGATTTCTGAGATTTCTGAGATTTTAAAAATGCTGAGATATCCGAGATTACTGAGATTTTAAAAATTCCACGGATTCTGAGAATTCTGAGATTTTTGAAAATTATTAGATTTCTGAGAATTCTGTGATTTTCAAAAATTCTGAGATTTTTTGAAATTTCTGAGATTTCTGAGGTTTTTAAAAATTCTGAGATTTTTGAAAATTCTGTGAATCACGAAAATTCTAAGATTTTTGAAAATTATGAGATTTTTGAAATTCCAAAGATTTCTGAGATTTCTGAGATTTATGAGATTTTTCTTACTCCCGAGATTCCTGAGATTTTTGAAAATTATGAGATTTCTGAGATTTCTAAGATTTCTGAGATTTTTGAAAATTTTTGAATTTCTGAGATTTTTTGAAATTTCTGATATTTCTGAGATTTAAAAAATTCTGAGGTTTTTGAAAATTCAATGATTATTGAAATTTCTGAGATTTTTGAAAATTCAATGATTTTTGAAAATTCTGAGATTTTTGAAATTTCAAAGATTTTTGAGATTTCTCAAATTTTCGAGGTTTCTGAAATTTTTGAGATTTTTAAGATTTTTAAGATTTTTGAAAATTCTTATATTTTTGAAATTTCTAATGTTTTTGAAATTTTAAAGATTTCTGAGATTTATGAGATTTATGAGATTTTTAAGATTTCTGAGATTTCTGAGATTTTTGAAATTTTACAGATTTCTGCGATTTTTAAGAATTCTAAGATTTATGAGATTTTTTACATTTCTGCAATGTTTAAATTTCTGAGATTAATGAAAATTCTTAGATAATTTTCATTCGTTTTCTGAATTCTTCTGAGAATTCTGAGATTTTTGAAATTTCTTAGATTTCTGAAATTTCTGATAATTCTGAGATTTTTTAAATTTCAATCTTTGAAATTTCAAAAATCTCAAACGAGATGTCTGAAAATTCTGACATTTCTGTTATTTCTGAGATTTTTAATATGACAGGGATAATTGGGATTTTTAAATTTGTGAGATTTCTGAAATTTCTGATACTTTTGAAAATTCTAAGAATTTTGAAAATTCTGAGATTTTTTAATTTTCAAAGATTTCTGAGAAATATGAGGTTTTTAAGATTTCTTTCATTTCTTAAATTTTTTAAATTCCTGAGATTTCTGAAAACTCTAAGATTTCTGAGATTTTTCAAAATTCTGATATTTTAAAAAATTTTGGGATTCCTGAAATTTCTGAGATTTCCAAAATTTCTTAAAATTCTGAGATTTTTGAAAATTATCAGATTTTTGAGATTTCTGAAATTTTCGAGATTTTCGAGAGTTTTGAGGTTTTTGAGATTTTTGAGATTTTTGAGATTTCTGAAATTTTTAAAAATTCTGAGATTGTCGAAATTTTAAACATTTCTTTTGATTTTTTAAACATTTATCTGAGATTTTTGAGATTTCCGAGATTTTTGAAATTTCTGAGATTTCTGAAAGTCCTTAGATTTCTTAGAATTCTGAGATTTTGCAAATATCTGAAACTTCTGTGATTTCTGAGATTTTTGAAAATTCTTAGATTTGTGAGATTTCTGAGAATTCTGTAAATTTTGAGATTTTTGAAATTTCAAAGATTTATGCAATATCTCAGATTTAGGAGATTTATGAGATTTTTGAGATTTCTGAGATTTCCGAGATATTTTAAATTTCTTCGATTTCTGAAAATTCTTAGATCTCTTAGAATTCTGAGTTCTATTAGATTTTTTAGATTTTTGAGATCTATGAGATTTTTAAAATTTTTAAGAATTCTGAAAATTTTTATGTTTCTGTGAATTCTGAGAATTTTTGAAATTCCTGAGATTTCTGAGATTTATAATAATTCTATGATTTTTGAAAATTCTGATATTTAAGAAAATTCTAAGATTTTTGAAATTCCAAAGGTTTCTGATATTTCTGAGATTCATGAGATTTTTTAGATTTCTAAGATTCGTGAGATTTTCGAAAATTATGAGAATTCTGAGATTTCTTAGATTTCTGAGAGTTTTGAAAATTCTGAGATCATTGAAATTATTAACATTTCTGAGATTTCTTAGATTTCGGAGATTTATGAGATTTTGAAAATTCTTACATTTTGAAAATTCTAGGAATTTCCAAAATTTCTTAAAATTCTGAGACTTTTGAAATTTCAAAGATTTTTGAGATTTCTGAAATTTTCGAGATTTTTGAGACTCCTGAGATTTTGAAATTTTTAAAAATTCTGAGATTTCTGAAAATTTTAAGATTTGTAAGATTCCTGAGAATTCTGTAAATTCTGAGATTTTTGAAATTTCAAAGATTTAGACGATATCTGAGATTTCGGAGATTAATGAGATTTTTGAGATTTCTGAGATTTCCGAGATTTTTGAAATTTCTGAGATTTTTGAGATTTTTAAAAATTCTGAAGTTTTGAAAATTTCTGAGATTTCTAAAATTTCTTTGATTTTCAAAATTTGTTAAAACTCTGAGATTTTGTAAATTTCAAAGATTTAAGAAGTTTCTGAAATTTTTGAGATTTCTGAGATTTCTAAGATTTGGAGATTTTCGAGATATGTAAGATTTTTGAGAATTTTTAAATTTTTGAATTTCTGAGGTTTCCAAAATTTCTGGAAATCCTGAG
Organism: Anopheles maculipalpis; assembly: GCF_943734695.1. Taxonomy (NCBI): domain Eukaryota; kingdom Metazoa; phylum Arthropoda; class Insecta; order Diptera; family Culicidae; genus Anopheles; species Anopheles maculipalpis. Next base: position 58,014,999 of record NC_064871.1, read on the forward strand.
ATTTTTGAAATTTCTTAGATTTTTGAGATTTTTAAATTTCTGAGATTTTTGATAATTCTAAGATTTGTGAGATTTCTGAGAATTTTGAAAATTCTGAGATCTCTGAGATTTCTAAGATTTCCGCGATTTTAAAAAATCCTAAGATTTCTTAGAATTCTGAGAATTTTAAGAATTCTCAGAATTCTAAGAATTCTGAGGATTCTTTAATACTTGAGATTTCTAGGAATATATTAAATTTCTGAGGTTTATGAAAATTCTGAGATGTTTGGAATTTCAGAGATTATTGAAAAATCTTAGATTTCTGAGAATTCTGTGATTTTTAAAAATTCTGACATTTTTAAATTTCTGAGATTTCTGAGATTTCTGAGAGTTCTGAGAATTCTGAGAATTCTGAGATATCTGAGATTTGTGATATATCTGAGATTTTAAAAATGCTGATATATCTGCGATTTCTGAGATTTTAAATTGTTCCGAGGATTCTGAGAATTCTGAGATTTTTGAAAATTCTTAGATTTCTGAGAATTCTGGGATTTTCGAAAATTCTGAGATTTTTTGAAATTTCTGAGATTTCTGAGGTTTTAAAAAATTTTGAGATTTTTGAAAATTCTGAAATTCAAGAAAGTTCTAAGATTTTAAAAAATTCCGAGATTTTTGAAATTTTAAACATTTTCGAGGTTTATGAAATTTTCGTGATTTCTGAGATTTTTGAGATTTTTGAGATTTGAAAAATTTTTGAAAATCCTTACTTTTTTGAAATATCTGAGATTTCCAAAAATTCTGAAAATTCTGAGATTTTTGAAATTTTAAAGATTTCGTAGATTTGTGAGATTTCGGAGATTTTTGAGATTTTTGAAAATTCTAACTTTTTTTTAAATTTCTGAGATTTCCAAAATTTCTGAAAATTCCAAGATTTAAGAAAAATTAAAGATTTCTGAGATTTCTGAGATTTATGAGATTTTTGAAATTTCTGAGATTTTTGAAAATTCTTAGATTTCTAAGAATTCTGAGATTTTTGAAATTTCTGAGATTTCTGAGATTTTCAAAAATTCTAAGATTATTGAAAATTCTAATATTTGTGAGATTTCTGAGAATTCTGAAAATTTTGAGATCTCTGAAATTTCTTAGAATACTGATATTTTTGCAAATTCTTAGATTCCTGAGGTTTTTTGAAAATTCTGAGATTTCTGAGATTTGTGATATTTTTGAAAAATCTTAGATTTATGAGATTTCTGAGAATTCAAAGAATTCTAGGAATGCTGAGAATTGTTCAATATCTGAGATTTCTGAGATTATTGAAAATTCTGAAGTTTTTGAAAATTGTGAGATTTTTGGAATTTCTGAGATTTTTGAAAAATCTTAGATTTCTGAGAATTCTGTGATTTTTAAAAATTCTGACATTCTTTTAATTTCTGAGATTTCTGAGATTTCTGAGAATTCTGAGATTTCTAAGATATATGAGATTTCTGAGATTTCTGCGATTTTAAAAATGCTGAGATATCCGAGATTTCTGAGATTTTAAAAATTCCGCGGATTCTGAGAATTCTTAGATTTTTGAAAATTATTGGATTTCTGAGAATTCTGTGATTTTCAAAAATTCTGAGATTTTTTGAAATTTCTGAGATTGCTGAGGTTTTTAAAAATTCTGAGATTTTTGAAAATTCTGAGAATCAATAAAATTCTAAGATTTTTGAAAATTATGAGATTTTTGAAATTTCAAAGATTTCTGAGATTTCTGAGATTTATGAGATTTTTTTAATTCCTGAGATTCCTGAGATTTTTGAAAATAATGAGATTTCTGAGATTTCTAAGATTTCTGAAATTTTTGAAAATTTTTAGATTTCTGAGATTTTTTGAAATGTCTGATATTTCTGAGATTTAAAAAATTCTGAGGTTTTTGAAAATTCAATGATTATTGAAAATTCTGAGGTTTTTGAAAATTCAATGATTTTTGAAAATTCTGAGATTTTTGAAATTTCAAAGATTTTTGAGATTTCTCAAATTTTCGAGGTTTCTGAAATTTTTGAGATTTTTAAGATTAATGAAAATTCTTAGATAATTTTCATTCTTTTTCTGAATTCTTCTGAGAATTCTGAGATTTTTGAAATTTCTTAGATTTCTGAAATTTCTGATAATTCTGAGATTTTTTAAATTTCAATCTTTGAAATTTCAAAAATCTCAAACGAGATGTCTGAAAATTCTGACATTTCTGTTATTTCTGAGATTTTTAATATGACAGGGATATCTGAGATTTTAAAAATTGTGAGATTTCTGAAATTTCTGATACTTTTGAAAATTCTAAGAATTATAAAATTCTGAGATTTTTTAATTTTCAAAGATTTCTGAGAAATATGAGATTTTTAAGATTTCTTTCATTTCTTAAATTTTTTAAAATCCTGAGATTTCTGAAAACTCTAAGATTTCTGAGATTTTTCAAAATTCTGAGATTTTAAAAAATTTTGGGATTCCTGAAATTTCTGAGATTTCCAAAATTTCTTAAAATTCTGAGATTTTTGAAAATTATCAGATTTTTGAGATTTCTGAAATTTTCGAGATTTTCGAGAGTTTTGAGGTTTTTGAGATTTTTGAGATTTTTGAGATTTCTAAAATTTTTAAAAATTCTGAGATTGTTGAAATTTTAAACATTTCTTTTGATTTTTTAAACACTTATCTGAGATTTTTGAGATTTCCGAGATTTTTGAAATTTCTGAGATTTCTGAAAATCCTTAGATTTCTTAGAATTCTGAGATTTTGCAAATATCTGAAACTTCTGTGATTTCTGAGATTTTTGAAAATTCTTAGATTTGTGAGATTTCTGAGAATTCTGTAAATTTTGAGATTTTTGAAATTTCAAAGATTTATGCGATATCTCAGATTAAGGAGATTTATGAGATTTTTGAGATTTCTGAGATTTCCGAGATATTTTAAATTTCTTCGATTTCTGAAAATTCTTAGATCTCTTAGAATTTTGAGTTCTATTAGATTTTTTAGATTTTTGAGATCTATGAGATTTTTAAAATTTTTAAGAATTCTGAAAATTTTTATATTTCTGTGAATTCTGAGAATTTTTTAAATTCCTGAGATTTCTGAGATTTATAATAATTCTATGATTTTTGAAAATTCTGAGATTTAAGAAAATTCTAAGATTTTTGAAATTCCAAAGGTTTCTGATATTTCTGAGATTCATGAGATTTTTTAAATTTCTAAGATTCGTGAGATTTTCGAAAATTATGAGAATTCTGAGATTTCTTAGATTTCTGAGAGTTTTGAAAATTCTGAGATCATTGAAATTATTAACATTTCTGAGATTTCTTAGATTTCGGAGATTTATGAGATTTTGAAAATTCTTACATTTTGAAAATTCTAGGAATTTCCAAAATTTCTTAAAATTCTGAGACTTTTGAAATTTCAAAGATTTTTGAGATTTCTGAAATTTTCGAGATTTTTGAGACTCCTGAGATTTTGAAATTTTTAAAAATTCTGAGATTTCTGAAAATTTTAAGATTTGTAAGATTCCTGAGAATTCTGTAAATTCTGAGATTTTTGAAATTTCAAAGATTTAGACGATATCTGAGATTTCGGAGATTAATGAGATTTTTGAGATTTCTGAGATTTCCGAGATTTTTGAAATTTCTGAGATTTTTGAGATTTTTAAAAATTCTGAAGTTTTGAAAATTTCTGAGATTTCTAAAATTTCTTATATTTTCAAAATTTGTTAAAACTCTGAGATTTTGTAAATTTCAAAGATTTAAGAAGTTTCTGAAATTTTTGAGATTTCTGAGATTTCTAAGATTTGGAGATTTTCGAGATATGTAAGATTTTTGAAAATTCTTACATTTTTGAATTTCTGAGATTTCCAAAATTTCTGGAAATCCTGATATTTTTGAAATTTCTTAGATTTTTGAGATTTTTAAAAATTCTGAGATTTTTGATAATTCTAAGATTTGTGAGATTTCTGAGAATTTTGAAAATTCTGAGATCTCTGAGATTTCTAAGATTTCCGCGATTTTAAAAAATCCTAAGATTTCTTAGAATTCTGAGAATTTTAAGAATTCTCAGAATTCTAAGAATTCTGAGGATTCTTTAATACTTGAGATTTCTAGGAATATATTAAATTTCTGAGGTTTATGAAAATTCTGAGATGTTTGGAATTTCAGAGATTATTGAAAAATCTTAGATTTCTGAGAATTCTGTGATTTTTAAAAATTCTGACATTTTTAAATTTCTGAGATTTCTGAGATTTCTGAGAGTTCTGAGAATTCTGAGAATTCTGAGATATCTGAGATTTGTGATATATCTGAGATTTTAAAAATGCTGATATATTTGCGATTTCTGAGATTTTAAATTGTTCCGAGGATTCTGAGAATTCTGAGATTTTTGAAAATTCTTAGATTTCTGAGAATTCTGGGATTTTCGAAAATTCTGAGATTTTTTGAAATTTCTGAAATTTCTGAGGTTTTACAAAATTCTGAGATTTTTGAAAATTCTGAGATTCAAGAAAGTTCTAAGATTTTAAAAAAATCCGAGATTTTTGAAATTTTAAACATTTTCGAGGTTTATGAAGTGTTCGTGATTTCTGAGATTTTTGAGATTTTTGAGATTTGAAAAATTTTTGAAAATCCTTACTTTTTTGAAATATCTGAGATTTCCAAAAATTCTGAAAATTCTGAGATTTTTGAAATTTTAAAGATTTCGTAGATTTGTGAGATATTGGAGATTTTTGAGATTTTTGAAAATTCTAACATTTTTTTAAATTTCTGAGATTTCCAAAATTTCTGAAAATTCCAAGATTTAAGAAAAATAAAGATTTCTGAGATTTCTGAGATTTATGAGATTTTTGAAATTTCTGAGATTTTTGAAATTTCTGAGATTTCTGGGATTTTTAAAAATTCTAAGATTATTGAAAATTCTAATATTTGTGAGATTTCTGAGAATTCTGAAAATTTTGAGATCTCTGAAATTTCTTAGAATACTGAGATTTTTGCAAATTCTTAGATTCCTGAGGTTTTTTGAAAATTCTGAGATTTCTGAGATTTGTGATATTTTTGAAAAATCTTAGATTTATGAGATTTCTGAGAATTCAGAGAATTCTAAGAATGCTGAGAATTCTTCAATATCTGAGATTTCTGAGATTATTGAAAATTCTGAAGTTTTTGAAAATTGTGAGATTTTTGGAATTTCTGAGATTTTTGAAAAATCTTAGATTTCTGAGAATTCTGTGATTTTTAAAAATTCTGACATTCTTTTAATTTCTGAGATTTCTGAGATTTCTGAGAATTCTGAGAATTCTAAGATATCTGAGATTTCTGAGATTCCTGCGATTTTAAAAATGCTGAGATATCCGAGATTTCTGAGATTTTAAAAATTCCGCGGATTCTGAGAATTCTTAGATTTTTGAAAATTATTGGATTTCTGAGAATTCTGTGATTTTCAAAAATTCTGAGATTTTTGAAAATTCTGAGAATCAAGAAAATTCTAAGATTTTTGAAAATCATGAGATTTTTGAAATTTCAAAGATTTCTGAGATTTCTGAGATTTATGAGATTTTTTTAATTCCTGAGATTCCTGAGATTTTTGAAAATAATGAGATTTCTGAGATTTCTAAGATTTTTGAAATTTTTGAAAATTTTTAGATTTCTGAGATTTTTTGAAATTTCTGATATTTCTGAGATTTAAAATATTCTGAGGTTTTTGAAAATTCAATGATTATTGAAAATTCTGAGATTTTTGAAAATTCAATGATTTTTGAAAATTCTGAGATTTTTTAAATTTCAAAGATTTTTGAGATTTCTTAAATTTTCGAGGTTTCTGAAATTTTTGAGATTTTTAAGATTTCTAAGATTTTTGAAAATTCTTACAATTTTGAAAATTCTAATGTTTTTGAAATTTTAAAGATTACTGAGATTTATGAGATTTTTAAGATTTCTGAGATTTCTGAGATTTTTGAAATTTTATAGATTTCTGAGATTTTTAAGAATTCTGAGATTTATGAGATTTTTTACATTTCTGAGATTTTTAAATTTCTCAGATTAATGAAAATTCTTAGATAATTTTCATTCTTTTTCTGAATTCTTCTGAAAATTCTGAGATTTTTGAAATTTCTTAGATTTCTGAAATTTCTGATAATTCTGAGATTTTTGAAATTTCAAAAATCTCAGATGAGATTTTTAAAAATTCTGACATTTCTGTTATTTCTGAGATTTTTAATATGACAGGGATATCTGGGATTTTTAAATTCGTGAGATTTTTGAAATTTCAGAGATTTTTTTTTTTTTTGGTTCGCTTGCAGACCCCAAAGTGTCAACACGCATATTGTTATTGTTCTGCAAGGCTCGCGATGAGTGACGAAAATTATTTACGATACGACAAGAAAACCTTCCGTGTCAATTATTCGAACATTCCGATAAAGCCTACCCAGAATGAAACCATTGATTTCATTTTGGAAACTTTGAAGATTGGAGTGGAAAAAGTATCCTTGGTACAGCTGAACAGTGTGAAGGGCATAGTTTATGTCACGATGCACACACTTGAGGAAGCGCAAGCTCTAGTGAGTGCACACGCTGGGAAGCACTTCCTGACGCACGAGGGGAAAAAGTTCCCTGTAAATATTGCCATGGAAGACAACACGACGATCGTGAAAATCCGTGATTTGCCCCCTGGAGTACCAGACAGTGATGTGAAGGCAGCATTGTCTGTGTATGGAGAGGTGTTGTCGATCACCAGAGAAGTATGGACACCGTCAACACGATTTGCAGGGGTTGCCTCCGGAGTTCGAAACGTTCGGATGAAAATTACCAACCCGATAAAATCTTACATCACGCTGTGCGATGAAGTGACCAGCGTATCCTACCCGGGGCAGCGACAAACTTGCCGAAGCTGCCAAGAACCCGTACATCACGGGCTTAATTGTGGGCAAAGTCGGCAATGCCGCTTTAGGGAAACCCTGTCCCAAGATAAGGCACCGGCGCAAAAGGCATCATATGCGAATGCCTTACGCACAGCACCTACACCACCTGCTGTTGTTCAGGCACCGTCTACTGTCGTCAGCAACAAGAAGACGAAGAGTAAACCAAAATACTCTACTCTTGTGACGTCTGACGCAAAAGATGTGGATACAAAAAGTGTTGCAGCATCCACATCGAAAATCGGTCAAAGGCTTATCGTGCCGATAAGCCGAGTGACGCCCGAAGCAGACACACAGCAGAACACGAAAGAGAAAGTAGCATCGAAGGAAGAAGCTACTGCCGTGCTAACCGCTGCTATCGTTCCTGCCGCTGCAATCGTTTCTGCCTCTGCTCCTGCGGCGATTACCGGATGGCCGTGTCAGTCCATCCCCCAACCAACAGAGAAGGAAGCTGTTTTCAAAGCTCCGCTCGATTTCCTCTCCCGCCCCTATTCCTCACACTCCAACGATGAAGTGCTTGGTGTAAAACGCAAGCAAAATGCGGAGACAGAGAACGAGAGTGATGCCTCGTGTTCTTCCACACACAGCCAAGCGAGTGAGACAAGGCGTAAGCCTGGTCGCCCTCCAAAAAAGCCCACTTACACACCACAATAGATGTCTTGTCGTGATGGATTCCAAATCGGTAAGTGATAATGTTAGTAGTAGCTACAATTTTGCTACTATTAACATTAATGCAATTTCTAACACGACAAAGCTTGATGCCCTCAGAACTTTTATCAGGACGGTGGAGCTGGATATCGTATTTTTGCAAGAAGTATGTATTCCGGATCTGAAGATCCCCGGATTTAGTGTCATTACTAATGTTGACGTCGCGGGGAGGGGTACAGCGATCTGTGCAATGTTTACGCTCCTTCTGGGAGTCAGCGTAGAGGGGAGAGGGAGGAGTTTTTCGAGCGAACGATATCGTTCTACCTACGAAATGTATGTCAACATGTCATTCTCGCAGGCGACTTCAACAGCGTGTTGGAGTCAAAGGACGTGACGGGAGCGAGAAACTTTAGTCATTCTCTCCGAAACGTAGTAAATAACATGGGTATGTGTGACAGCTGGGAGGTTCTACGAGGGAACGTGGTTGAGTTTTCCTATGTCACAAGTGGTTCTGGATCACGCATCGATCGTTGTTATGTTTCTTCGTCACTGAAAACACAGTTGAGGACGACCAGTATGCATGTCTTGTCCTTTTCGGATCACAAGGCTCTCACAGTCCGTCTCTGCCTGCCGACTCCACCCAGTGGCATGCGAAGCAAAGGTTATTGGCAACTCAGGCCTCATATCTTGAACAGCCAAAATTTAGAAGAGTTCGGAGTAAAGTGGAATTTTTGGACCAGACAACGTAGAAACTACGGCTTGTGGATTCAATGGTGGGTGGAGTTCGCGAAGCCTAAAATCAAATCATTTTTCCGTTGGAAAACGAATGAACGTTACCGAAGTTTCTGCATGCATCACGAACTTCTTTATAGAGGATTGAAGTCCTCATACGAGCGATATCTCACCGACTCTTCTGAGCTGGTGAATATTAATCGTAAAAAAGGGAAGATGCTTTTCCTTCAGAAACGCTTCTCGGAGGACTTCACACGCATAAATGAGACACGCATATTTGGCGAAAGCATGTCAACCTTTCAGCTGGGGGAGGAAAGAAGGAGACGAACAGTGATCGATAAGGTGGAGTTTGCTGATGGATCGTTCTTGACTGATCCGGACACGATAAATGTTCATGTTGAGGGGTTCTTTAAATCATTGTACACAACAGACGATACACACACAACAAATACAGACCGCACATTTACATGTACACGCGTCATTTCCCAGGAATGTGAGACAAACAATGATTGCATGAAGGAGATTACCTCCGGTGAGATCCTTGATGCAATCAAACGTTCGGCTTCACGGAGGTCCCCTGGCCCGGATGGAATACCCACAGAATTTTACCTTCGCGCATTTGACATTATCTGTCGCGAATTTGGGTTAATTCTGAATGAGGCGCTTGATGGAGAGATTCCTACAAGTTTCGTTGACGGGGTCATAGTGCTCGTGAGAAAGCGAGGAGGTGGGCTAACCATGTCTGCATTTCGACCTATATCCCTCCCTAATGCAGATTATAAGCTCCTGTCTAGAATTGTCAAACATCGTCTCGACTTAATTGTCGGGAAGTGGGAGATAATCTCGGTAGTGCAAAAATGTTGCAATAAACCACGCAACATTTTTCAAGCTGTTGTCTCTGTTAAGGAGCGGGTGATTGATTTGCAGAGGAAACGCAAGTGTGGTAAGCTTATCTCATTCGATCTTTCGCATGCATTTGATCGCGTCGATAGAAGTTTTCTCTTCAACAACATGCTTTCGTTGGGGTTCAATCCTAAGTTAGTGGGACTTCTGCGGATGATTGGTGAGCAGTCAACGTCCCGCATCCTTATCAATGGAACCCTCTCCTCTCCCTTGCCCATACGACGCTCTGTACATCAAGGTGATCCGCTTTCCATGCACCTATTTATCCTTTACATACAACCCCTCATCACGAGATTAGAAGGTATATGTTGCGGTCAAGACGATTTGGTTAACGCATATGCTGACGATATCTCCGTGGTGACTACCTCTCCCGAAAAAATCGAGCGGATCAGAGCGGCCATTGACGCTTTCGGTTTATGTTCCGGTGCCACACTCAACGCAAGAAAAACCGAAGCACTCGATGTTGGACATGTCACGGTTAACAACACCATCACTATTCCTTGGCTGAGGACTGTGGAAAGGTTGCAAATTCTCGGCATTCTCTTCACCAACAACGTTCGTGAAGCGGTGGGACACAACTGGGACATCGTGATCAACCAACTCCGGCGTTTGGTCTGGCTTCACCGTATGAGAGACTTGAACCTTATGCAGAAGATAGCCCTATTAAATGGGTTTCTTCTGCCTAAGCTATGGTACGTGGCATCTGTATGTGGCACCAGAGCCATTGACATAGCAAAGGTCTCACTGACGATTGGGTCATTCCTTTGGCAAGGATCTGGAGGCATTTGTGTACCTCTCTTACATTTAGCCTTACCCCGCAACCGTGGAGGGCTTAATCTGCATATTCCGGCAATCAACACCCAGGCGCTGCTGACCAGCAGGTATGTCGCAGAACAGGACTATCTGCGAGTCGGTGGCCAGCAAATTTTGTACGCGGGAAACCCGCCGAACATCAACTATGATCCAACAACTTACCCGTGCCTCAGAAAGGTTGTCATGCAGCTAGCATACATACCAACCAAAACAAATAAGATCACCGCCCTAGCGATTCGTCGGATGTTAGTTGAGAGGCTTCCCGACACAAAGGTCGAGCAGGAATCTCCAACCGTAAACTGGCGACTAGTGTGGAGCAACATCGGTTCGCAACGGCTGTCTTCCAAACAGAGATCAGTCTTGTACTTGCTGGCACACAATAAAATAGCTCACGGAGAGCTATTTTACATGATGAATCGTGGATCCCCAGCTTGCGCAGAGTGCTCCCAGGTGGATACAATTGAACACAAATTTGCTTTGTGTTCCAGAGTGTCCACAGCCTGGAGTATTCTGATGCAAGCTATCCAAAACGTCGAGCCCTCCCTTACTCCCTCATTCCAATCCCACCGCTTACCTGTCCTAACAAATGTTAGTTAAAGTAAGCGGTTCCCAATCCTACGTTTGTTTGCTAACTACATCATCCACATTGTTGGAAACAACAATGCTGTGATTGATGTAGAAGTCCTTAAATGTTCATTGTAACCTTTGTAGTTGATTCTCATCTCCAGTTTTTGTTTTCTGTAAATTAAAAACTAGAATTTAAGGTTTATAATGTTTTTTTTTCTAATAAATGTTTTATAAAAAAAAGATACTTTTGAAAATTCTAAGAATTTTCAAAATTCTGAGATTTTTTAATTTTCAAATATTTCTGAGAAATATGAGACTTTTAAGATTTATTTCATTTCTTAAATTTTTAAAATTCCTGAGATTTCAGAAAACTCTTAGATTTCTGAGATTTTTGTAATATCTGAGATTTCTGAGATTTTTCAAAATTCTGAGATTTTAAAAATTTTTGAGATTTCTGAAATTTCTGAGATTTCCAAAATTTCTTAAAATTCTGAGATTTTTGAAAATAATCAGATTTTTTAGATTTCTGAAATTTTCGAGATTTTCGAGAGTTTTGAGGTTTTTGAGATTTTTGAGATTTCTCAGATTTCTAAGATTTTTATAAATTCTGATATTGTTGAAATTTTAAACATTTCTGAGATATCTGAGATTTTTAGATTTCCGAGATTTTTGATATTTCTGAGATTTCTGAAAATCCTTAGATTTCTTAGAATTCTGGGATTTTGGAAATATGTGAAATTTCTGTGATTTCTGAGATTTTTAAAAATTCTGAGATATTTTAAAATTCTAAGATTTGTGAGATATCTGAGAATTCTGTAAATTTTGAGATTTTTGAAATTTCAAAGATTTATGCGATATCTCAGATTTAGGAGATTTATGAGATTTTTGAGATTTCTGAGATTTTCGAAATATTTTATTTTTCTTCGATTTCTGAAAATTCTTAGATTTCTTAGAATTCTGAGTTTTATTAGATTTTTTAGATTTCTGAGATCGATGAAATTTTTAAAATTTTTAAGATTTCTGAAAATTCTTATATTTCTGTGAATTCTGAGATTTTTTGAAATTTCTGAGATTTTTTGAAATTTCTGAGATTTCTGAGATTTATAAAAATTCTATGATTTTTGAAAATTCTGAGATTTAAGAAAATTCTAAGATTTTTGAAAAATATAAGATTTTTGAAATTTCAAAGGTTTCTGAGATTTCTGAGATTTATGAGATTTTTTAGATTTCTAAGATTCGTGAGATTTTCGAAAATTATGAGATTTCTGAGATTTCTAAGATTTCTGAGAGTTTTGAAAATTCTGAGATAATTGAAATTATTAAGATTTTTGAGATTTCTGAAATTTTCGAGATTTACGAGACTTTTGAGATTTTTGAGATTTTTAAAAATTCTGAGATTTTTAAAAATTCTAAGATTTGTAAGATTTCTGAGAATTCTGTAAATTCTGAGATTTTTGAAATTTCAAAGATTTATGCGATATCTCAGATTTCGGAGATTAATGAGATTTTTGAGATTTCTGAGATTTCCGAGATTTTTAAAATTTCTGAGGTTTCTGAATATTCTTAGATTTCTAAGAATTTTTACTTTGGAATTCTGTGACTTCCAAAATTTCTGAGATTTCTGTAATTTCTGGAGTTTTGAAAATTTAATAATATTCTGAGAATTTTGAAATTTTAAAGATTTCTGAGCTTTCTGAGATTTCTGAGATTTCTGAGATTTTTGAGACTTTTGAAATTTCTAAGATTTTTGAAAATTGTTACATTTTTTAAATTTCTGAGATTTCAAAAATTTCTGAAAAAGTTTTGTGAAATTTTAAGATTTCTGAGATTTCTGAGATTTCTGAGATTTAAGAGGTTTTTGAAATTTCTGAGATTTCTGAAAATTCTTAGATTTCTAAGAATTGTTAAATTTTCGAGATTTCTGAAATTTTTAAAAATTCTGTTATTTTTGAAAATTCTAAGATTTGTGAGATTTCTGAGAATTCTGTAATTTCTGAGATTTTTGAAATTTCAAAGAATTATGCGATATCAGAGATTTCGGAGACTTATGAGTTTTTTGAGAATTCTGAGATTTCCGAGATTTTTTAAATGTCTGAGATTTCTGAAAATTCTTAGATTTCTAAGAATTCTGGGATTTATGAGGTTTTCTAGATTTCTGAGATTTATGAGATTTTTAAAATTTTTAAGATTTCTGAAAATTCTGAGATTTCTGAGAATTCTGAGATTTTTTGAAATTTCTGCGATTTCTGCGATTTTTAAAAATTCTGAGATTTTTGAAAATTTTAATATTTGTGAGATTTCTGAGAATTCTGTGAATTTTGAGATTTTTGAAATTTCAAAGATTTATGCGATTTCAGAGATTTCGGAGATTTATGAGATTTTTGAGATTTCTGAAATATCAGAGATTTTGGAAATTTCTGAGATTTCTGAAAATTATTAGATTTCTAATTATTCGGAGATTTATGAGATTTTTTAGATTTCCGAGATTTATGAGATTTTTAAAATTTTAAAAATTTTTGAAAATTCTTAGATATCTGAGAATTCTGAGATTTTTTGAAATTTTTGAGATTTCTGAGATATCTGAGATTTTTTAAATTTCTGAGATTTCTGAAAATTATGAGATTTCTAAGAATTCGGAGATTTATGAGATTTTTTAGATTTCTGAGATTGATGAGATTTTTCAAATTTTTAAGATTTCTGAAAATTCTTAGATATCTGAGAATTCTGAGATTTTTTGAAATTTTTGAGATTTTTGGGATTTTTAAAAATTCTGAGATTTTTGAAAATTTTAATATATTGTGAGATTTCTGAGAATTTGGTTAATTCTGATATTTTTGAAATTTCAAAGATTTATGCGATATCTGAGATTTCGGAGGTTTATGAGATTTTTTAGATTTCCGAAATATCTGAGATTTTTGAAATTTCTGAGATTTATTAGATTTTTTAGATTTCTGAGATCTATGAAATTTTTAAAATTTTTAAGTTTTCTGTAAATTCTAAGATTTCTGAGAATTCTGAGATTTTTTGAGATTTTTGAGATATCTGAGATTTTTAAAAATTCTGAGATTTTTGAAAATTCAATGATTTTTTAAATTTCTGAGATATTTGAAATTTCAAAGAATTATATTTGAAAATTCTGTGACTTCCAAAAATTCTGAGATTTCTGAAATTTCTGGGATTTCGAAAATGAAATAACATTCTAAGATTTTTGAAATTTTAAAGATTTCTGAGATTTCTGAGATTTCTGAGATTTTTGAGACTTTTGAAATTTCTGAGATTTCTGAAAATTCTTAGATTTCTATGATTTGTGAAATTTTCGAGATTTCTGAAATTTCTGAGATTTCTGAGATTTTTAAAAATACTTTTATTTTTGAAAATTCTAAGATTTGTGAGAATTCTGTAATATCTGAGATTTTTGAAATTTCAAAAAATTATGCGATATCAGAGATTTCGGAGATTTATGAGTTTTTTGAGAATTCTGAGATTCCCGAGATTTTTTAAATTTCTGAGATTTCTGAAAATTCTTAGATTTCTAAGAATTCGCAGATTTATGAGATTTTTTAGATTTGTGAGATTTATGAGATTTTTAAAATTCTTAAGATTTCTGAAAATTCTTAGATATCTGAGAATTCTGAGATTTTTTGAAATTTCTTCGATTTCTGCGATTTTTAAAAATTCAGAGATTTTTGAAAATTTTAATATGTGTGAGATTTCTGAGAATTCTGTGAATTTTGAGATTTTTGAAATTTCAAAGATTTATGCGATATCTGAGATTTCGGAGATTTATGAGATTTCAGAGATTTATGAGATTTTTTAGATTTGTGAGATTTATGAGATTTTTAAAATTCTTAAGATTTCTGAAAATTCTTAGATATCTGAGAATTCTGAGATTTTTTGAAATTTCTTCGATTTCTGCGATTTTTAAAAATTCTGAGATTTTTGAAAATTTTAATATGTGTGAGATTTCTGAGAATTCTGTAAATTCTGAGATTTTTGAAATTTCAAAAATTAATGCGATATCTGAGATTTAGGAGATTTATGAGATTTTTGAGATTTCTGAGATTTAGGAGATTTTTTAAATTTCTAAGATTTTTGAAAATTCTTAGATTTCTAAGAATTCGAAGATAAATGAAATTTTTTAGATTTCTGAGATTTATGAGATTTTTGAAATTTTTTAGATTTCTGACAATTCTAAAATTTCTGAGAATTCTGAGATTTTTTGAGATTTTTGAGATTTCTGAGATTTTTAAAAATTCTGAGATTTTTGAAAATTTTAATATGTTGTGAGATTTCTGAGAATTCTTTAAATGCTTATTTTTTTGAAATTTCAAGATTCATGCGATATCTGAGTTTTCGGAGGTTTATGAGATTTTTGAGATTTCTGAAATATCAGAGATTTTTGAAATTTCTGAGATTTCTGAAAATTATTAGATTTCTAATACTTCTGTAATTTATAAGATTTTTAAGATTTCCGAGATTTATGAGAATTTTTAAATTTTAAAAATTTCTGAAAATTCTTAGATATCTGAGAATTCTGAGATTTTTTGAAATTTTTGAGATTTCTGAGATATCTGAGATTTTTTAAATTTCTGAGATTTATGAGATTTTTAAAATTTTTAATATTTCTGAAATTTCTTAGATATCTGAGAATTCTGAGATTTTTTGAAATTTTTGAGATTTCTGAGATTTTTAAAAATTCTGAGATTTTTGAAAATTTTAATATTTTGTGAGATTTCTGAGAATTCTGTAAATTGTAATATTTTTGAAATTTCAAAGATTTATTCGATATATCAGATTTCGGATGTTTATGAGATTTTTTAGATTTCTGAAATATCCGAGATTTTTGAAATTTCTGAGATTTCTGAAAATTCTTAGATTTCTAAGAATTCTGAGATTTTGGATATTTCTGAAATTTCTGTGATTTCTGAGATTTTTAAAAATTCTGAGATTTTTGAAAATTCTAAGATTTGTGATATTTCTGAGAATTCTTAAAATTTTGTGATTTTTGAAATTTCAAAGAGATATGCAATATCTGAGAATTCTGAGATTTTTTGAAATTTTTGAGATTTCTGAGATATCTGAGATTTTTTAAATTTCTGAGATTTTTGAAAATTATTAGATATCTAAGAATTCTGAGATTGATGAGATTTTGTAGATTTCTGAGATTTATGAGATTTTTAAAATTTTTAAGATTTCTGAAAATTCTTAGTTATCTGAGAATTCTGAGATTTTTTTAAATTTTTGAGATTTCTGCGATTTTTAAAAATCCTGAGATTTTTGAAAATTTTAATATGTTGTGAGATTTCTGAGAATTCTGTGAATTTTGAGATTTTTGAAATTTCAAAGATTTATGCGATATCGGAGATTTCGGAGATTTATGAGATTTTTGAGATTTCTGAGATTTCCGAGATTTTTTAAATTTCTGAGATTTCTGAAAATTCTTAGATTTCTAAGAATTCTGAGATTTTGGAAATTTCTGAAATTTCTGTGATTTCTGAGATTTTTAAAAATTCTAAGATTTGTGAGATTTTTGAGAATTCTGTAAATTCTGACATTTTTGAAATTTCAAAGATCAATGCGATATCTGAGATTTAGGAGATTTATGAGATTTTTGAGATTTCTGAGATTAAGGAGATTTTTTAAATTTCTAAGATTTTTGAAAATTCTTAGATTTCTAAGAATTCGGAGATTAATGAAATTTTTTAGGTTTCTGAGAATTATGAGATTTTTAAAATTTTTGAGATTTCTGACAATTCTTAGATCTCTGAGAGTTCTGAGATTTTTTTAAATTTTAGAGATTGCTGAGATTTTTAAAAATTCTGAGATTTTTGATAATTTTAATATATTGTGAGATTTCAGAAAATTCTGTAAATTCAAATATTATTGAAATTTCAAAGATTTATGCGATATCGGAGATTTCGGAGATTTATGAGATTTTTGAGATTTCTGAGATTTCCGAGATTTTTTAAATTTCTGAGATTTTTGAAAATTATTAGATTTCTAAGAATTCTGAGATTTATGAGATTTTTTAGATTTCTGAGATTAATGAGATTTTTAAAATTTTTAAGATTTCTGAAAATTCTTAGATATCTGAGAATTCTGAGATTTTTTGAGATTTTTGAGATTTCTGGGATTTTTAAAAATTCTGAGATTTTTGAAAATTTTAATAGATTGTGAGATTTCTGAGAATTCTGTAAATTCTGATATTTTTGAAATTTCAACATTCATGCAATATCTGTGTTTTAGGAGGTTTATTAGATTTTTGAGATTTCTGAAATATCAGAGATTTTTGAAATTTCTGAGATTTCTGAAAATTATTAGATTTCTAATACTTCTGAGATTTATAAGATTTTTAAGATTTCCGAGATTTATGAGATTTTTTAAATTTAAAAAATTTCTGAAAATTCTAAGATATCTGAGAATTCTGAGATTTTTTGAAATTTTTGAGATTTCTGAGAGTTTTGAAAATTTTAATATATTGTGAGATTTCTGAGGATTCTGTTAATTTTAAAATTTTTGAAATTTCAAAGATTTATTCGATATATCAGATTTCGGAGACTTATGAGTTTTTTGAGATTTCTGAGATCTCCGAGATTTTTGAAATTTATGAGATTTCTGAAAATTCTTAGATTTCTACGAATTCTGAGATTTTGGAAATTTCTGAAATTTTTGTGATTTCTGAGGTTTTTAAAAATTCTGAGATTTTTGAAAATTCTAAGATTTGTGATATTTCTGAGAATTCTGTAAATTTTGTGATTTTTGAAATTCAAAGAGATATGCAATATCTGAGAATTCTGAGATTTTTTGAAATTTTTGAGATTTCTGAGAAATATGAGATTTTTTAAATTTCTGAGATTTTTGAAAATTATTAGATATCGAAGAATTCGGAGATTGATGAGATTTTTTAGATTTCTGAGATCTATGAGATTTTTAAAATTTTTAAGATTTCTGAAAATTCTTAGTTATCTGAAAATTCTGAGATTTTTTTAAATTTTTGAGATTTCTGCGATTTTTAAAAATCCTGAGATTTTTGAAAATTTTAATGTTTGTGAGATTTCTGAGAATTCTGTGAATTTTGAGATTTTTGAAATTTCAAAGATTTATGCGATATCGGAGATTTCGGAGATTTATGAGATTTTTGAGATTTCTGAGATTTCCGAGATTTTTTAAATTTCTGAGATTTCTGAAAATTCTTAGATTTCTAAGAATTCTGAGATTTTGGAAATTTCTGAAATTTCTGTGATTTCTGAGATTTTTAAAAATTCTGAGATTTTAAAAAATTCTTAGATTTGTGAGATTTCTGAGAATTCTGTAAATTCTGAGATTTTTGAAATTTCAACGATTAATGCGATATCTGAGATTTAGGAGATTTATGAGATTTTTAGGATTTCTGAGATTTAGGAGATTTTTAAAATTTCTAAGATTTTTTAAAATTGTTAGATTTCTAAGAATTCGGAGATTAATGAAATTTTTTAGGTTTCTTAGAATAATGAGATTTTTAAAATTTTTGAGATTTCTGACCATTCTTAGATTTCTGAGAATTCTGAGGTTTTTTTAAATTTTAGAGATTGCTGAGATTTTTAAAAATTCTGATATTTTTGAAAATTTTAATATATTGTGAGATTTCAGAAAATTCTGTAAATTCTAATATTTTTGAAATTTCAAAGATTTATGCGATATCTGAGATTTCGGAGGTTTATGAGATTTTTGAGATTTCTGAAATATCAGAGATTTTTTAATTTTTTGAGATTTCTGAAAATTATTAGATTTCTTATAATTCTGAGATTTATGAGATATTTTAGATTTCCGAAATATATGAGATTTTTTAAATTTTAAAAATTTCTGAAAATTCTTAGATATCTGAGAATTCTGAGATATTTTGAAATTTTTGAGATCTAGGAGCTATCTGAGATTTTATAAATTTCTGAGATTTCTGAAAATTATTAGATTTCTTAGAATTCTGAGATTTATGAGATTTTTTAGATTTCTGAGATTTATGAGATTTTTAAAATTTTTAAGATTTCTGAAAATTCTTAGATATCTGAGTATTCTGAGATTTTTTGAAATTTTTGAGATTTCTGAGATTTTTAAAAATTCTGAGATTTTTGAAAATTTTAATATGATGTGAGGTTTCTGAGAATTCTGTAAATTCTGATATGTTTGAAATTTCAAAGATTTATGCGATATCTGAGTTTTCGGAGGTTTATGAGATTTTTTAGATTTCTGAAACATCCGAGATTTTTGAAATTTCTGAGATTTCTGAAAAATCTTAGATTTCTAAGAATTCTGAGGTTTTGGAAAATTCTGAAATTTCTGTGATTTCTGAGATTTTTCAAAATTCTGAGATTTTTGAAAATTCTAAAATTTGTGATATTTCTGAGAATTCTGTAAATTTTAAGAATTTTGAAATTTCAAAGAGATATGCAATATCTGAGAATTCTGAGATTTTTTGAAATTTTTGAGATTTCTGAGATATTTGAGATTTTTTAAATTTCTGAGATTTTTGAAAATTATTAGATATCTAAGAATTCGGAGATTTATGAGATTTTTTAGATTTCTGAGATTTATGAGATTTTTAAAATTTTTAAGATTTCTGAAAATTCTTAGTTATCTGAGAATTCTGAGATTTTTTGAAATTTTTGAGATTTCTGAGATTTTTAAAAATTCTGAGATTTTTGAAAATTCTAAGATTTGTGTTATTTCTGAAAATTCTGTAAATTTTCTGATTTTTGAAATTTTTAAAGTGATATGCGATATCTGATATTTAGGAGATGTAGGAGATTTATGAAATTACTGAGATTTCCGAGATTTTTTAAATTTCTAAGATTTCTGAAAATTCTCAGATTTCTAAAAATTCGGAGATTTATGAGATTTTTCAGATTTCTGAGATTTATGAGAGTTTTTAAATTTTTGAGATTCTTTAAAATTCTTAGATTTCTGAGAATTCTGAGATTTTTTGAAATTTCTGAGATTTCTGAGATTTTTAAAAATTCTGAGATTTAAGAAAATTCTGAGATTTTTTAAATTCTGAAATTTGTGAAAATTCCAAGATTTTTGAAAATTATAAGTTTTTTGAAATTTCAAAGATTTCTGAGATTTCTGAGATTTTTGAGATTTTTTTAATTTCTGAGATTCTAGAGATTTTTGAAAATAATGAGATTTCTGAGATTTCTAAGATTTCTGAGATTTTTGAAAATTTTAAGATTTCTGAGATTTTTTGAAATTTATGAGATTTCTGAGATTTAAAAAATTTTGAGATTTTTGAAAATCAATGATTTTTGAAAATTCAGAGATTTTTGAAATTTCAAAGAATTTTATTTGAAAATCCTATTATCCGAGACATCTGCGACAGATTTGGGTTTTCAATTCTCAACTCAGGAGAGGCAACTAGGATGCAGACACCTAAGAGTAGGGCGAGTGCACTGGACCTGTCTCAGCGATGGCCCTCAGCGATGGCCCTGGATTTTAGTTGGAAGGTAATCCAGGACCCTATCGGCAGTGATCACTTGCCGATAGAAATTTCCTACATCAAGGGAGGATGTCCAGGAGGTGGAATCCCCGTTAAATGTGACTTAACGAGGAACATCGACTGGACGAGATACGGTGAATTAGTAGCCGCTTCGCTTTTTCTTGACTTGGAAGATTTGTCTCCAGTACAGGAGTACGAAAAACTTGTTTCAATTATAAACAAGTGCGCTCTTGAGGCCCAAACAAGGCGCTCCCACCAAGCAAGGACATTCAAAAAACCTCCCAGTCCTTGGTGGGACAAGGATTGCCAAGCGGCTTTTAATAAGAAGCGGGAGGCGTTTAAAGCATTCCGGGACACGGGCTCAAGGTCTTTATATGAAAAATATAAAGGACTGGAGAGATCGTGCAAAAACCTGTTGGAGGCGAAGAAAAAGGGCTATTGGCGTAGATACGTCAATAACCTAGACCCTTCCGCTTCACTTTATTTGCTTTGGAGGTTGGCTAGAAGGATGCGAAACAGTAACAACATCAACGAGAGCGAAAGCTTTTCTGGTGAGTGGCTAAATGAATTTGCCCACAAGCTCTGCCCCGATTTCGTTCCTGCGCAGAACTTTCAACAAAATGCGCCTGGCAGTGACCCTATCATGGACTCACCGTTCACTATGGTTGAACTATCGCTTGCTCTCCGTTCCAGCAAAAATTCTTCCCCAGGCCTGGATCAGATCAACAGCAAATTGCTGCAAAATCTTCCCGACATGGGCAAGAAACGTCTGTTAAGAGTTTTCAACGATATGTTGGAGTTCAACAGCGTCCCGCAAGAATGGAGGGAAGTGAAAGTTGTCACTATTTTGAAGCCTGGCAAACCGCCATCAAGACACGATTCATATCGGCCGATATCATTACTTTCGTGTCTGAGGAAACTCCTTGAAAGGATGATTCTCTTACGGTTAGAAGAATGGTTGGAAACCAACAACCTTTTCTCAAGTACTCAGTTTGGTTTTCGTAAAGCCAGGGGTACTAATGACTGTTTAGCGCTTTTGGTGACTGAAATAGAGCTTGCTCGTGCACGCAAGCAGAACATGGGGTCTATCTTCCTTGACATACAGGGGGCATTTGACTCAGTTTCTCCATACAAACTGAGTCAAAAGTTAGAAAATGCGAGCCTGGGACCAAAATTGAATAACTTGTTATTCAACATTTTGTCGGAAAAAGTTATGAATTTCAACAATGGTCACGTGCAGTTAAAACGGACCAGTTTCCATGGACTAGCACAAGGGTCCTGCTTGAGCCCCCTGTTGTATAACTTTTATGTTAGTGAGATGGACTCTTGTCTAGCGCCAAACTCCAGTCTTAGACAATTGGCAATCGACGGCGTTATATCTATTGCAAGCAGAGACGCCGACGAAATACAACTGGCTTTACAAACCACTCTGGATAATCTTTCCGAGTGGTCTGAAAACCTTGGTATCAAGTTCTCTGCAACGAAAACTGAGATGGTAGTCTTTTCTCCTTTTAGCGACACGGGAAAAAACAGGGAGAAAAGGCTTTATGATCCGAAAATTGATGTCTTTCTGTATGGTGAAAAGATATCAACTACCGACAATTTTCGATACCTTGGTGTATGGTTTAATTCAAGGCTAATCTGGAGTACACACTTCACCCGTCTGGTGCAAAAATGCAGTAAAAGAATCAACTTTCTAAGGACAGTCACAGGATTCTGGTGGGGCGCACATCCATCAGACGTCCTGAGACTGTATAAGACAACGGTACTATCCGTATTGGAATATGGAAGCATATGCTTCCATTGGGCATCCAATACGTTGATACTCAAGCTTGAAAGGCTACAGTACCGCTGTCTTAGACTCGCACTAGGGAGCATGAAATCCACACACAACATGTCCCTAGAAGTGATGACCGGAGTGATGCCGCTCAAACTACGTTTTGAAATGCTGTCGCTTCGCCTTCTAGTCCGTTGTTCAGTATCAAATCCCTTGATAATAGAAAATTTTGAAGCGCTTCTAGAGACAGGTTCTAAGAGCAAAATCCTCAAGATCTACGAAGATTTTGTTGCCCTACAAGTGCATGCTAGCGCTCCACAGGCATTAAATCGTGCTGCCCTTCCTGAGAACTACAGTTCCATTTTAATAACAGATTCCTCATTGCACGAGGAAATTAAGACCATACCTAATGATCTTCGCCCGAGGGTAGTTCCGGGTATTTTCATGAATAAGTATGGTCATTTAGACCAAATAAGCCAGTACTACACTGATGGATCATCCTCTGAGGAGGGCACTGGCTTCGGTGTTTTTAGCGAGTCCACCGAAACTCTTTTCAAATTGAGGCAGCCACGTAGTGTCTACACCGCAGAGCTAGCCGCAATATTTTACGCACTATCGATGATAGCAGCGAGACCTTCGGACCAGTACTTCATCTTCACTGATAGCCTTAGTGCTATTGAAGCTCTGAGATCTCCGAAGGCTGTTAAGAGTCAGGATTTCCTCACCATCAAAATCATTGAACTGCTTGGCTCAATGTTCGATAAGGCGTATAGGATCTCGCTAATCTGGGTCCCTTCTCATTGTGGAATTCCCGGCAATGAGAAGGATGACTCACTGGCCAAAACAGGCGTCAAAGAAGGCGCTTTTTACGACCGACCGATCTCGGCCCAGGAGTTCCTTCGTTTTCCACAGCAACTTTTCCTGTCTCGCTGGCAGAGCATGTGGGAAGCGGATGAACTCGGGCGTTTTCTTTTCTCGATCTCTCCGCAAGTGTCCCTGCGGCCTTGGTTCGATGGGCTCTCTGTAGACCGGGCATTCATACGAATGATGTCTCGACTGATGTCGAATCATTTTGCGTTGAATGCTCATCTACAGCGTATAACTCTGGCTCAGACAAAAGTATGTGGCTGCGGTAACGGATTCCACGATGTGGATCACCTTCTGTGGTCCTGCGTGGAATTTGAAACCGCAAGACCCTCCTTGTTGAGCGCAGTCGAGAATATCGGCAGACGACCGGGTACAGAAATTAGAGAAGTGTTGGCTACCAGTGACCTCCCCTACATGAGGATCATTTACCGATTCGCCAGAGACAACGGTCTTGTCCTATGATTCCACATCCCTAGTATCCTTCCAATCCTTATTCGTATTCCCCAATTCCTTTTTTGTTAAATGTTGTGTTGTCTATGTTTTAAGTGTATTTTTGTAATGCCACGGGTGATCCGATGACTGGGTAACAGCACTCGAGGGTGATTCCAACACTGCCGTAAAAGGGAGGCAGGCATTGTTGAAAGTGCAGTGTTCTCCACTCCAATCCAGTTTTGACACATTGAGTTTGACAGTGGTGGCGTCGGGTTCGGGGTGGTTAGCGGGTTCAGTCTCGTGAGTAGTGAAGTCGCTTTCGCTGCTGCCGGATAGAGCTTGTCGATCATCCTTTGATTGGACGTTGACTGGGTTGAGCTTGGAATGTCATTGCTGGAGGGCACTGGAGAGCGCTGTACGCAGACAAATAAATGTTCGTGCTGTCTTAACGATGTCTATTTGTTCGTTACAGTCCAGACCATATCGTAAAGATCAACAATAGAACGGCCACAATTCCACCGGAATTCGGATATAATGAACCTCCATCATCACATAGACACAACAATAGTCCTGGACCATCAAAACGCACAACATCCACCAATAGATCATCATCATCATCATCATCATCATTATCATCGTCATCATCATCATCATCATCATCATAATCATCATCATCATCACCACAACCACCCACAACCGAGTATGCCCGGGATAAGGCAAAAGAAAAAGGAGGAAATGCCTTATCAATATAATTGTATTTTTTTTTCAACACAAGCGGTGTAAACAATACGGCACTGGACCGTCATAATTAATTATAAATAAATAAAAATAAATATTTGAAAATTCAGAGACTACCAAAATTTCTGAGATTTCTGAAATTGCTGGGAAATTTCATAAAATTCTGAGATTTTTGAAATTTCTAAGATTTTTGAGATTTCTCAAGTTTTCGAGATTTCTGAGATTTTTAAGATTTTTGAGATTTCAAAGACTTTTGAAAATTCTTACAGTTTTGAAAATTCAAAGATTTTTAAAGTTTTAAAGATTTCTGAGATTTCTGAGATTTATAAGATTTTTAAGATTTATGAGATTTTTGAAATTTCTGAGATTTCTGAGATTTATTAAAAATTCTGAGATTTTTGAGATTTCCAAGATATTTGAAAATTTTTTTATTTTTGAAATTTTTGAGATTTTCAAAATTTCTGAAAACTCTGAGATTTTTGAAATTTTAAAGATTTCTGGGATTTCTGAGATTTTTTAAATTTCTAAAATTTTTGAAAATTCGTACATTTTTGAAAATTGTGAGATTTTCGAAATTTCAAATTTTTCCATGAGATTTCTGAAAATTCTGACATTTCTGTTATTTCTGAGATTTTTAAAATTTCAGAGCTTTCTATTTCTGAGATTTTTGAGATTTTTGAGATTTCCAAGATTTTTGAAAATTCTTACATTTTTGAAATTTCTGAGTTTTCCAATATTTCTGAAAATTCTAAGATTTTGGAAATTTTTAAGGTATCTGAGATTTCTGAGATTCCTAAGAATTCTGAGATTTATGAGATTTTTTGTATTTCTGAGTTTTTTTTAAATTCCGAGGATTCTGCGAATTCTGAGATTTTTGAATATTCTTAGATTTCTGAGAATTATGTGATTTTAAAAATACTGAGATTTTTTGAAATTTCTGAGATTTCTGTGGTTTTTAAAAATTCTGAGATTTTTGAAAATCCTGAGATTCAAGAAAATTCTAAGATTTTTGAATATTCTGAGACTTTTGAAATTTCAAAGGTTTTTGTGATTTCTGAGATATCTGAGATTTATTAGATTTTTTAGATATGTGAGATTTCTGAGATTTTTGAAAATACTTATATTTCTGAGATTTCTGTGATTTTTAAAAATTGTGAGATTTCTGAGAATTCTGAGAATTCTGAGATATTTAAGATTTCTGAGATTTTAAACATGCTGAGATATCTAAGATTTTGAAAATTCTGAGGATTCTGAGCTTTTTGAAAATTCTAAGATTTTTGAAAATTCTTACATTTTTGAAATTTCTGAGATTTTCAAAATTCCTGTAAATTCTGAGATTTTTGAAATTTGAAAGATTTATGCGATATCTGAGATTTCGGAGATTTATTAGATTTTTGAAATTTCTGAGATTTCCGAGATTTTTTATTTTTCTGAGATTTCTGAAAATTCGTAGATTTCTAAGAATTCTGAGATTGATGAGATTTTTTAGATTTCTGAGATTTATGGGATTTTTTAAATTTTTAAGATATCTGAAAGTAAGTAGATTTCTAGTCATTCTGAGATTTTTGTAAATTTCTGAGATTTCTCAGATTTTTAAAAATTCAGAGATTTAAGAAAATTCTAAAATTTTTGAAAATTCTGAGATTTAAGAAAATTCTAAGATTTTTGAAAATTATAAGTTTTTTGAAATTTGAAAGATTTCTGAGATTTATGAGATTTTTTTAATTTCTGAGATACCTGAGATTTTTGAAAATAATGAGATTTCTAAGATTTCTAAGATTTATGAGATTTTGGAAAATTCTTAGATTCCTGAGATTTTTTATTCTGAGATTTCCGAGATTTGTGATATTTTTGAAAATTCTTAGATTTCTGAGAATTCTGAAATTTCAGAGAATTCAGTGAATCCTATGAATTCTGAGAATTCTTAAAAATCTGAGATTTCTGAGATTATTAAAAATTCTTAAGTTTTTGAAAATCTTAGATTTCTGAGAATTCCGTGATTTTTAAAAATTTTGAGATTTTTTGAATTTCTGAGATTTCTGAGATTTCTGGGATTTTAAAAATGCTGAGATATCTGAGATTTCTGAGATTTTAAAAATTCCGAGGATTCTAAGAATTCTGAGATTTTAGAAAATTCTTAGATTTCTGAGAATTCAGTGATTTTTAAAATTCTGAGATTTTTTAAAATTTCTGAGACTTCTGAGGTTTTTAAAAATTCTGAGATTTTTTAAAATTCTGAAATTCAAAAAAAATCTAAGATTTTTGAAAATTATGAGATTTTTGAAATTTCAAAGATTTCTGAGATTTCTGAGATTTATGAGATTTTTTGAAATTTCTGAGATTTCTGAGATTTATAAAAATTCTGAGATTTTTGAAAATTCCATGATTTTTGAAAATTCTGAGATTTTTGTAATTTCTGAAATTTCCAAAATATTTGAAAATTCGGAGATTTTTGAAATTTTAAAGATGTTTTTTTGAAAATTCTAAGACTTCCAAAATTTCTGCGATTTCTGAAATTTCTGGGATTTGCATAATTTCATATAATTCTGAGATTTTTCAAATTTCAAATATATTTGAGATTTTTGAGATTTTTGAGATTTCCAAGATATTTGAAAATTTTTACATTTTTGAAATTTTTGAGATTTCCAAAATTTCTGAAAACTCTGAGATTTTTGAAATTTTAAAGATTTCTGAGATTTCTGAGATTTTTTAAATTTCTAAGATTTTTGAAAATTCTTACATTTTTGAAAATTGTGCGATTTTTGAAATTTCTGAAAACTCTGAGATTTTTGAAATTTTAAAGATTTCTGAGATTTCTGAGATTTTTTAAATTTCTAAGATTTTTTAAAATTCTTACATTTTTGAAAATTGTGAGATTTTTGAAATTTTTTCATGAGATTTCTGAAAATTCTGACATTTCTGTTATTTCTGAGATTTTTAAAATTTCAGAGCTTTCTGAGATTTGTAAATTTGTGAGATTTCTGAAATTTCTGAAATTTTTGAAAATTTTTAGAATTTTGAAAATTCTGAGATTTTTTAAATTTTAACGATTCCTGAGATTTCTTATGTTTCTGAGAATTTCGAGATTTTTGAAATTTCTAAGATTTTTGATAATTCTTACTTATGTAAAATTTCTGAGATTTCCAAAATTTCTGAAAATTCTAAGATTTTGGAAATTTTTAAGGTTTCTGAGATTTCTGAGATTTCTAAGAATTCTGAGATTTATGAGATTTTTTTAATTTCTGAGATACCTGAGATTTTTGAAAATTCTTAGATTCCTGAGATTTTTTGAAAATTCTTAGGTTTCTGAGATTTGCAATATTTTTGAAAATTCTTAGATTTCTGAGAATTCTGCGAATTCAGAGAATTCAGCGAATCCTAAGAATTCTGAGAATTCTTAAAAATCTGAGATTTCTGAGAATATTGAAAATTCTTAAGTTTATGAAAATTCTGAGATTTTTGGAATTTCTGAGATTTTTGAAAATCTTAGAATTCTGAGAATTCTGTGATTTTTTAAAAATTCTGAGATTTTTTAAATTTCTGAGAATTGTGAGAATTCTGAGATATCTGAGATTTCTGAGATTTCTGCGATTTTAAAAATGCTGAGATATGTGAGATTTCTGAGATTTTAAAAATTCCGAGGATTCTAGGAATTCTAAGATTTTTGAAAATTCTTAGATTTCTGAGGATTCAGTGATTTTTAAAATTCTGAGATTTTTTGAAATTTCTGAGATTTCTGAGGTTTTTAAAAATTCTGAGATTTTTGAAAATTCTGAGATTCAAGAAAATCCAAAGATTTTTGAAAATTATGAGATTTTTGAAATTTCAGAGATTTCTGAGATTTCTGAGATTTATGAGATTTTTTGAAATTTCTGAGATTTCTGAGATTTATAAAAATTCTGAGATTTTTGAAAATTCCATGATTTTTGAAGATTCTGAAACTTTTGAAATTTCAAAGGTTTTTGAGATTTCTGAGATATCTGTGATTTATTAGTTTTTTTAGATATGTGAGATTTCTGAGATTTTTGGAATTTCTGAGATTTTTGAAAATACTTAGATTTCTGAGATTTCTGTGATTTTTAAAAATTCTGAGATTTCTGAGGATTCTGAGAATTGTGAGATATTTAAGATTTCTGAGATTTAAAACATGCTGAGATATCTAAGATTTTGAAAATTCTGAGGATTCTGAGCTTTTTGAAAATTCTAAGATTTTTGAAAATTCTTACATTTTTGAAATTTCTGAGAATTCCAAAATTTCTGTAAATTCTGAGATTTTTGAAATTTGAAAGATTTATGCGATATCTGAGATTTCGGAGATTTATGAGATTTTTGAGATTTCTGAGATTTCCGAGATTTTTTATTTTTCTGAGATTTCTGAAAATTCTTAGATTTATAAGAATTCTGAGATTGATGAGATTTTTTAGATTTCTGAGATTTATGAGATTTTTTAAATTTTTAAGATATCTGAAAGTTCCTAGATTTCTAGTCATTCTGAGATTTTTTTTAAATTTCTGAGATTTCTGAGATTTTTAAAAATTCTGAGATTAAAGAAAATTCTAAAATTTTTGAAAATTCTGAGATTTAAGAAAATTCTAAGTTTTTGAAAATTATAAGTTTTTTGAAATTTCAAAGATTTCTGAGATTTATGAGATTTTTTTAATTTCTGAGATACCTGAGATTTTTGAAAATAATGAGATTTCTAAGATTTCTAAGATTTCTGAGATTTTTGAAAATTCTTAGATTCCTGAGATTTTTTATTCTGAGATTTCCGAGATTTGTGATATTTTTGAAAATTCTTAGATTTCTGAGAATTCTGAAATTTCAGAGAATTCACTGAATCCTATGAATTCTGAGAATTCTTAAAAATCTGAGATTTCAGAGATTATTGAAAATTCTTAAGTTTTTGAAAATTCTGAGATTTTTGGTATTTCTGAGATTTTTGAAAAATCTTAGATTTCTGAGAATTCCGTGATTTTTTAAAATTTTGAGATTTTTTGAATCTCTGAGATTTCTGAGATTTCTGAGATTTTAAAAATGCTGAGATATCTGAGATTTCTGAGATTTTAAAAATTCCGAGGATTCTAGGAATTCTAAGATTTTTGAAAATTCTTAGATTTCTGAGGATTCAGTGATTTTTAAAATTCGGAGATTTTTTGAAATTTCTGAGATTTCTGAGGATTTTAAAAATTCTGAGATTTATAAAAATTCTGAGATTCAAGAAAATTCTAAGATTTTTGAAAGTTATGAGATTTTTGAAATTGCAAAGTTTTCTGAGATTTATGAGATTTTTTTAAATTTCTGAGATTTCTGAGATATATAAAAATTTTGAGATTTTTGAAAATTCCATGATTTTTGAAAATTCTGAGATTTTTTAAATTTCTGAAATTTCCAAATTTTTGAAAATTCTGAGATTTTTGAAATTACAAAGATTTTTGTTTGAAAATTCTAAGACTTCCAAAATTTCTGAGATTTCTGAAATTTCTGGGATTTACATAATTTCATAAAATTCTGAGATTTTTTTAATTTCAAATATATTTGAGATTTTTGAGATTTCCAAGATATTTGAAAATTCTTACATTTTTGAAAATTGTGAGATTTTTGATATTTCTGAAAACTCTGAGATTTTTGAAATTTTAAAGATTTCTGAGATTTCTGAGATTTTTTAAATTTCTAAGATTTTTGAAAATTCTTACATTTTTGAAAATTGTGAGATTTTTGAAATTTTTTCATGAGATTTCTGAAAATTTTGACATTTCTGTTATTTCTGAGATTTTTAAAATTTCCGAGCTTTCTTAGATTTGTAAATTTGTGAGATTTCTGAAATTTCTGAAATTTTTGAAAATTTTTAGAATTTTGAAAATTCTGAGATTTTTTAAATTTTAACGATTCCTGAGATTTCTTATGTTTCTGAGAATTTCGAGATTTTTGAAATTTCTAAGATTTTTGATAATTCTTACATATGTAAAATTTCTGAGATTTCCAAAATTTCTGAAAATTCTAAGATTTTGGAAATTTTTAAGGTTTCTGAGATTTCTGAGATTTCTAAGAATTCTGAGATTTATGAGATTTTTTTAATTTCTGAGATACCTGAGATTTTTGAAAATTCTTAGATTCCTGAGATTTTTTGAAAATTCTGAGATTTCTGAGATTTGCGATATTTTTGAAAATTCTTAGATTTCTGAGAATTCTGAGAATTCAGAGAATTCAGCGAATCCTAAGAATTCTGAGAATTCTTAAAAATCTGAGATTTCTGAGATTATTGAAAATTCTTAAGTTTTTGAAAATTCTGAGATTTTTGGAATTTCTGAGATTTTTGAAAATCTTAGAATTCTGAGAATTCTGTGATTTTTTAAAAATTCTGAGATTTTTTAAATTTCTGAGAATTCGGAGAATTCTGAGATATCTGAGATTTCTGAGATTTCTGAGATTTTAAAAATGCTGAGATATGTGAGCTTTCTGAGATTTTAAAAATTCCGAAGATTTTAGGAATTCTAAGATTTTTGTGAATTCTTAGATTTCTGAGGATTCAGTGAATTTTAAAATTCTGAGATTTTTTGAAATTTCAAAGATTTCTGAGATTTATGAGATTTTTTTAAATTTCTAAGTTTTCTGAGATTTATGAAAATTTTGAGATTTTTGAAAATTCCATGATTTTTGAAAATTCTGAGATTTTTTAAATTTCTGAAATTTCCAAATTTTTGAAAATTCTGAGATTTTTGAAATTTTAAAGATTTTTATTTGAAAATTCTTAGACTTCCAAAATTTCTCAGATTTCTGAAATTTCTGGGATTTACATAATTTCATAAAATTCTGAGATTTTTTAAATTTTAAATATATTTGAGATTTTTGAGATTTTTGAGATTTCCAAGATATTTGAAAATTCTTACATTTTTGAAATTTCTGAGATTTCCAAAATTTCTGAAAATTTTGAGATTTTTGAAATTTTAAAGATTTCTGAGATTTCTGAGATTTTTTAAATTTCTAAGATTTTTGAAAATTCTTACATTTTTGAAAATTGTGAGATTTTTGAAATTTCAATTTTTTTCATGAGATTTCTGAAAATTCTGACGTTTCTGTTTTTTCTGAGTTTTTTTAAATTTCAGAGCTTTCTGAGATTTTTAAATCTGTGAGATTTCTGAAATTTCTGAAATTTTTGGAAATTTTAAGAATTTTGAAAATTCTGAGATTTTTTAAATTTTAACGATTTCTGAGATTTCTTATATTTCTGAGATTTTTGAGATTTTTGAAATTTCTAAGATTTTTGATAATTCTTACATATGTGAAATTTCTGAGATTTCCAAAATTTCTGAAAATTCTAAGATTTTGGAAATTTTTAAGGTTTCTGAGATTTCGGAGATTTCTAAGAATTCTGAGATTTATGAGATTTTTTCAATTTCTGAGATACCTGAGATTTTTGAAAATTATGAGATTTCTGAGATTTCTAAGATTTCTGAGATTTTTGAAAATTCTTAGATTCCTGAGATTCTTTGAAAATTCTGAGATTTGTGAGATTTGCAATATTTTTGAAAATTCTTAGATTTCTGAGAAATCTGAGAATTCAGAGAATTCAGCGAATCCTAAGGATTCTGAGAATTCTTAAAAATCTGAGATTTCTGAGATTATTGAAAATACTTAAGTTTTTGAAAATTCTGAGATTTTTGGAATTTCTGAGATTTTTGAAAATCTTAGAATTCTGAGAATTCTGTGGTTTTTAAAAATTCTGAGATTTTTTAAATTTCTCTGAGATTTCTGAGATATCTGAGATTTCTGAGATTTCTGAGATTTTAAAAATGCTGAGATATCTGAGATTTCTGAGATTTTAAAAATTTCGAGGATTCTAGGAATTCTAAGATTTTTGAAAATTCTTAGATTTCTGAGGATTTAGTGATTTTTGCAAATTCTTAGATTTTTTGAAATTTCTGAGATTTCTGAGGATTTTAAAAATTCTGACATTTTTAATAATTCTGAGATTAAAGAAAATTCTAAGATTTATGAAAATTATGAGCTTTTTGAAATTTCAAAGATTTCTGAGATTTGTGAGATTTTTTTAAATTTCTGAGATTTCTGAGATACATTAAAAATTTTGAGATTTTTGAAAATTCCATGATTTTTGAAAATTCTGAGATTTTTTAAATTTCTGAAATTTCCAAATTTTTGAAAATTCTGAGATTTTTGAAATTTTAAAGATTTTTATTTGAAAATTCTAAGATTTACAAAATTTCTGAGATTTCTGAAATTTCTGGGATTTGCATAATTTCATAAAATTCTGAGATTTTTTAAATTTCAAATTTATTTAAGATTTTTGAGATTTTTGAGATTTCCAAGATATTTGAAAATTCTTACATTTCTGAAATTTCTGAGATTTCTAAAATTTCTGAAAATTCTAAGATTTTGGAAATTTTTAAGGTTTCTGAGATTTCTGAGATTCCTAAGAATTCTGAGATTTATGAGTTTTTTTAAATTCCGAGGATTCTGCGAATTCTGAGATTTTTGAAAATTCTTAGATATCTGAGAATAATGTGATTTTAAAAATTCTGAGATTTTTTGAAATTTCTGAGATTTCTGAGGTTTTTAAAAATTCTGAGATTATTGAAAATTCTGAGATTAAAGAAAATTATAAGATTTTTGAAGATTCTGCGACTTTTGAAATTTCAAAGGTTTTTGAGATTTCTGAGATATCTGAGATTTATTAGATTTTTTAGATTTGTGAGATTTCTGAGATTTTTGTAATTTCTGAGATTTTTGAAAATTCTTAGATTTCTGAGATTTCTGTGATTTTTAAAAATTCTGAGATTTCTGAGAATTCTGAGAATTCTGAGATATCTAAGATTTCTGAGATATTAAACATGCTGAGATATCTGAGATTTTGAAAATTCTGAGGATTCTGAGAATTCTGAGCTTTTTGAAAATTCTAAGATTTTTGAAAATTCTTACATTTTTGAAATTTCTGAGATTTTCAAAATTTCTGTAAATTCTGAGATTTTTGAAATTTGAAAGATTTATGCGATATCTGAGATTTTGGAGATTTATGAGATTTTTTAGATTTCTGAGATTTCCAAGATTTTTTATTTTTCTGAGATTTCTGAAAATTCTTAGATTTATAAGAATTCTGAGATTGATGAGATTTTTTAGATTTCTGAGATTTATGAGATTTTTTAAATTTATAAGAAGTCTGAAAGTTCCTAGATTTCTAGTCATTCTGAGATTTTTTTAAATTTCTGAGATTTCTGAGATTATTAAAAATTCTGAGATTTAAGAAAATTATAAAATTTTTGAAAATTCCAAGATTTAAGAAAATTCTTAGATTTTTGAAAAATATAAGTTTTTTTGAAATTTCAAAGATTTCTGATATTTATGAGATTTTTAAATTTCGAAGATACCTGAGATTTATGAAAATAATGAGATTTCTAAGATTTCTAAGATTTCTGAGATTTTTGAAAATTCTTAGATTCCTGAGATTTTTTATTCTGAGATTTCCGAGATTTGTGATATTTTTGAAAATTCTTAGATTTCTGAGAATTCTGAAATATCAGAGAATTCAGTGAATCCTATGAATTCTAAGAATTCTTAAAAATCTGAGATTGATGAGATTATTGAAAATTCTGAAGTTTTTGAAAATTCTGAGAATTTTGGTGTTTCTGAGATTTTTGAAAAATCTTAGATATCTGAGAATTCCGTGATTTTTAAAATTTTGAGATTTTTTGAATTTCTGAGATTTCTGAGATTTCTGAGATTTGAAAAATGGTGAGATATCTGAGATTTCTGAGATTTGAAAAATTCCGAGGATTCTGAGAATTCTGAGATTTTTGAAAATTCTCAGTTTTCTGAGAATTCAGTGATTTTTAAAATTCTGAGATTTTTTTAAATTTCTGAGATTTTTGAGGTTTTTAAAAATTCTGAGATTTTTGAGGTTTTTAAAAATTCTGAGATTTTTTAAAATTCTGAGATTCAAGAAAATTCTAAGATTTTTGAAAATTATGAGATTTTTGAAATTTCAAAGATTTCTGAGATATCTGAGATTTATGAGATTTTTTGTAATTTCTGAGATTTCTGAGATTTATAAAAATTCTGAGATTTTAGAAAATTCCATGATTTTTGAAAATTCTGAGATTTTTGAAATTTCTGAAATTTCCAAAATTTTTGAAAATTCTGAGATTTTTGAAATTTTAAAGATTTTTATTTGAAAATTCTAAGACTTCCAAATTTTCTGAGAATTCTGAAATTTCAGGGATTTGCATAATTTCATAAAATTCTGAGATTTTTCAAATTTCAAATATATTTGAGATTTTTGAGATTTTTGAGATTTCCAATATATTTGAAATTTCTTACATTTTTGAAATTTCTGAGGTTTCCAAAATTTCTGAAAACTCTGAGATTTTTGAAATTTTAAAGATTTCTGAGATTTCTGAGATTTTTTAAATTTCTAAGATTTTTGAAAATTCTTACATTTTTGAAAATTGTGAGATTTTTGAAATTTCAAATTTTTTCATGAGATTTCTGAAAATTCTGACATTTCTGTTATTTCTGAAATTTTTAAAATTTCAGAGCTTTCTGAGATTTTTATATTTGTAAGATTTCTGAAATTTCTGAAATTTTTGAAAATTTTAAGAATTTTGAAAATTCTGAGATTTTTTAAATTTTAACGATTTCAGAGATTTCTTATATTTCTGAGATTTTTGAGATTATTGAAATTTCTAAGATTTTTGATAATTCTTACATATGTGAAATTTCTGAGAATTCCAAAATTTCTGAAAATTCTAAGATTTTGGAAATTTTTAAGGTTTCTGAGATTTCTGAGATTTCTAAGAATTCTGAGATTTATGAGATTTTTTTTAATTTCTGAGATACATGAGATTTTTGAAAATTATGAGATTTCTGAGATTTCTAAGATTCCTGAGATTTTTTGAAAATTCTGAGATTTCTGAGATTTGCGATATTTTTGAAAATTCTTAGATTTCTGAGAATTCTGAGTATTCAGAGAATTCAGCGAATCCTAAGAATTCTGAGAATTCTTAAAAATCTGAGATTTCTGAGATTATTGAAAATTCTTAAGTTTTTGAAAATTCTGAGATTTTTGGAATTTCTGAGATTTTTGAAAATCTTAGAATTCTGAGAATTCTGTCATTTTTTAAAAATTCTGAGATTTTTTAAATTTCTGAGAATTCTGAGAATTCTGAGATATCTGAGATTTCTGAGATTTTAAAAATGCTGGGATATGTGAGATTTCTGAGATTTTAAAAATTCCGAGGATTCTAGGAATTCTAAGAATTTTGAAAATTCTTAGATTTCTGAGGATTCAGTGATTTTTAAAATTCTGAGATTTTTTTAAATTTCAAAGATTTCTGAGATTTATGAGATTTTTTTAAATTTCTGAGATTTTTGAGATTTATAAAAACTTTGAGATTTTTGAAAATTCCATGATTTTTGAAAATTCTGAGATTTTTGAAATTTCTGAAATTTCCAAATTTTTGAAAATTCTGAGATTTTTGAAATTTTAAAGATTTTTATTTGAAAATTCTAAGACTTCCAAAATTTCTGAGATTTCTGAAATTTTTGGGATTTGCATAATTTCATAAAATTCTGAGATTTTTCAAATTTCAATATATTTGAGATTTTTGAGATTTTTGAGATTTCCAAGATATTTTAAAATTCTTACATTTTTGAAATTTCTGAGATTTCTAACATT
Organism: Anopheles maculipalpis; assembly: GCF_943734695.1. Classification (NCBI taxonomy): domain Eukaryota; kingdom Metazoa; phylum Arthropoda; class Insecta; order Diptera; family Culicidae; genus Anopheles; species Anopheles maculipalpis. The sequence continues at coordinate 58,050,532 of NC_064871.1, forward strand.
TCTGAAAATTCTGAGGTTTTTGAAATTTTAAAGATTTTTGAGATTTCTGAGATTTTTTAAATTTCTAAGATTTTTGAAAATTCTTACCTTTTTGAAAATTGTGAGATTTTTGAAATTTCAAATTTTTTCATGAGATTTCTGATAATTCTGACATTTCTGTTATTTCTGTGATTTTTAAAATTCCAGAACTTTCTGAGATTTTTAAATCTGTGAGATTTCTGAAATTTCTGAAATTTTTGGAAATTTTAAGAATTTTGAAAATCCTGAGATTTTTTAAATTTTAACGATTTCTGAGATTTCTTATATTTCTGAGATTTTTGAGATTATTGAAATTTCGAAGATTTTTGATAATTCTTACATATTTGAAATTTCTGAGATTTATAAAATTTCTGAAAATTCTAAGATTTTAGAAATTTTTAAGGTTTCTGAGATTTCTGAGATTTCTAAGAATTCTGAGATTTATGAGATTTTTTCGTTTCTGAGATTTTTGAAATTTCTGAGATTAATGAAACTCCTTAGATTTCTGAGAATTCTGAGATTTTTTAGATTTTTTAGATTTCTGAAATCTCTAATAATTCTGAGAATTTTGAAATTTCAAAGATTTATGAGATTTCTGAAAATTCTGACATTTCTGTTATTTCTGAGATTCTAAATATTTCAGATGTTTCTGGGATTTTTAAATTTGTAAGATATCTGAAGTTCTGACAATTCTGTTATTTCTGAGATTTTAAATATTTCAGATATTTCTGGGATTTTTAAATTTGTGAGATTTCTGAAATTTTTTAGATCTCTTATATTTCCAAGATTTTTGAAATTCCTGAATTTTCAGAAAACTCTTAGTTTTCTGAGATTTTGGAAAATTCTGAAATTTCTGAGAATTCCAAAATTTGTTAAAATTCTGAGGTATTTGAAATTTCAAAGATTTTTGAGATTTCTGAAATTTTCCGAAATTTCTGAGGTTTCTGAAATTTTCGAGATTTCTGAAATTTTTGAGATTTTTGAAATTTCTATGATTTTTGAAAATTCTTACATTTTTGAAATTTCTGAGATTTCCAAAATTTCTGAAAAGTCTGACATTATTGAAATTTTAAAGATTTATGAGATTTCTGAGATTTTGAAAAGTTCTGAGATTTTTGAAAATTCTGAGATTTAAGAAAATTCTAAGATTTTTGAAATTTCAAAGATTTATGAAATTTCTGAGATTTCTAAGATTCTTGAGATTTTTGAAAATTCTGAGATTATTGAAATTTTAAAGATTTCTGAGATTTCAGAGATTTTTGAGATTTTTGAAAATTCTTACATTTTTGAAATTTCCGAGGTTTCTTTAAACTTCTGAAAATTCTAAGATTTTAGAAATATTAAAGATTTCTGAAATTTCTGAGATTAATGAGATTTTTGAAATTTCTGGGATTTCTGAAATTTCTTAGATTTCTAAGAATTCTGAGATTTTTGAAATTTCTGAGATTTGTGAGATTTTTAAATATTCTGAGATTTTTGAAAATTCTAAGATTTGTTAGATTTCTGAGAATTCTGAGAGTTTAGAGAATTCAGAGAATTCTTAGAATTCTTCGAATTCTTAAATATCTGAGATTTCTGAGATAATTCAAAATTCTGAGGGTTTTGAAAATTCTGAGGATTTTGGAATTTCTGAAATATTTGAAAAATCTTAGATTCCTGACAATTCTGTGATTTTTCAAAATTCTGAGATTGTTTAAATTTCTGAGACTTCCGAGAATTCTGAGAATTCTTAGAATTCTGATACATTTGAGATTTCTGAGATTTCTGAAATTTTAAAAATGCTGAAATATCTGAGTTTTCCGAGATTTATTAAATTCATTAGATTTCTAAAAATTCTAAGATTTCTAAGAATTTTTTAGGTTTCTGAGATTTCTGAGATTTAAAAAATTCTGAGAATTTTAAAATATTCAATGATTTTTAAAAATTCAATGAATTTGTAAAATTCTGAAATTTCTGAAATTTCTGGGATATCCAAAATTTAATGAAATTCTGAGATTTTTGAAATTTCAAAGATTTTTGAAATTTTAAAGATAGCTGAGATTTCTAAGATTTATGAGATTTTTAAGATATCTGAGATTTCTGAGATTTTTGAAATTTTAAAGATTTCTGAGATATCGAAGAATTCTGAGATTTATGAGATTATTTACATTTCTGAGATTTTTGAAATTTCTGAGATTAATGAAAATTCTTAGATTTCTAAGAATTCTGAGATTTTTAAAATTTCTGAAATTTCTGAGATTTCTGAGATTTTAAAAAATTCTGAGATTTTTGAAAATTTTAATATTTGAGAGATTTCTGAGAATTCAGTAAATTCTGAGATTTTGGAAATTTTAAAAATCTATGCGATATCTGAGATTTTTGAGAATTCTGAATATTCTTAGATTTCTGAGAATTCTGAGATTCTAGAAAATTCTAAAATTTTTGAAAATTATAAGATTTTAGAAATTTCAAATATTTCTGAGATTTATGAAATGTTTTAGATTTGTGAGATTTCTGCGATTTTTTAAAATTATGATATTTCTGAGATTTTTAAGATTTCTGAGATTTTTGAAAATTCTGAGATTATTGAAATTTTAAAGATTTCTGAGATTTCTGAGATTTCGCAGATTTTTGAGATTTTTGAAAATTCTTACATTTTTGAAATTTCTGAGATTTCCAAAATTTCTAAAAATTCTAAGATTTTAGAAATATTAACGATTTCTGAGATTTCTGCAATTTCTGAGATTTTTAAAAATTCTGAGATTTTTGAAAATTCTAAGATTTGTGAGATTTGTGAGAATTCTGAGAATTAAGAGAATTCTAAGAATTCTGAGAATTCTTAAATATCAGAGATTTCTGAGGTTGTTGAAAATTCTGAGAATTTTTGAAAAATATTAGATTCCTGAAAATTCTGTGATTTTTAAATTTTTTTGAGATTTTTCTATTTCTGAGATTTTTGAGATTTCCGAGAATTCTGAGGATTCTGAGATATATGTGATTTCTGAGATTTTAAAAATGCTGAGATATCTGAGATTTCTAAGATTATTAAAAATTCTGAGATTTTTGAAAATTCTGACGTATTTGAAATTTCAATGATTTTTGAAAATTCTGAGATTTTTGAAATTTCTGAAATTTCCAAAATTTTTAAAAATTCCGAGATTGTTGAAATTTCAAAGATTTATCTTTGAAAATTCTAAGACTTCCAAAATTTCTGAGATTTCTGAGATTTCCATTGATTCATAAAGATCTGAGATATTTGAAATTTGAAAGATTTCTGAGATTTCTGAGATTTATGATATTTTTGAAAATTCTAAGATTTTTGAAAATTCTGAGATTTTTGAAAATTCTGAGATTTTTGAAATTTTAAAGATTTATGAGAATTCTGAAAATTCTGACATTTCTGTTATTTCTTTGATTTTTAATATTTCAGAGATTTCTAAGATTTTTAAATTTGTGAGAATTCTGAAATTTCTGATATTTTTGAAAATTCTAAGAATTTCTGATTCTGATTTCTGAGATTTCTTAACTTTTTGAGATTTTTGAGATTTTTGAAATTAGTAAGATTTTTGAAAATTCTTACATTTGTGAAATTTCTGAGACTTAAAAAATTTCTTTTCCAGAAATTTTTGAAATTTGAAAGATTTCTGAGATTTCTGAGATTTATGAGATTTTTGAAATTAATTACATCTCTAAGAATTCTGAAATATTTTGAAATTTCTGAGGTTTCTGAGATGTTTAAAAATTCTGGGATTTTTGAAAATTTTAAGATTTGTATGATTTCTGAGAATTCTGTAAATTCTGAGATTTTTGATATTTCAAACATTTATGCGATATCTGAGATTTGAGAGATTCATGTGATTTTTGAGATTTCTGAGATTTCCGAGATTTCTGAAAATTCTTAGATTTCTAAGAATTCTGAGATTTTTGAAATTTCTGAGATTTCGGAGATTTTTAAAAATTCTTAGATTTCTAAGAATTCGGAGATTTATGAGATTTTTCAGATTTATGAGATTTACGAGATTTTTAAAATTTTTAAGATTTCTGAAAATTCTTATATTTCTGTGATTTCTTAGATTTTTTGAAATTTCTGAGATTTCTAAGATTTTAAAAATGCTGAGATATCTGAGATTTCTGAGATTTTTGAAAATTCTGAGATATTTGAAATTTGAATAAGTTTTGAAAATTCTGAGTTTTTTGAAATTTCTGAAATTTCAAAAATTTTTGAAAATTCTGAGATTTTTGAAATTTCAAAGATTTATACTTGAATATTCTAAGACTTCCAAAAACTCTGAGATTGCTGGGATTTCCATTATTTCATAAAGTTCTGAGATTTTTGAAATTTTTAAGATTTCTTATATTTCTGAGATTTTTGAAATTCCTGAGATTTCTGAAACTTTTATATTTCTGAGATTTTTTAAATTTCTGAGATTTCTGAGATTTTTGAAAATTTCTGAAATTTTCGAGATTTCTGAGATTTCTGAAATTTCTGAGATTTTTGAGAGTTTTGAGATTTATGAGATTTTTGATTTTATATTTTTATTTATTTACAATTGAATATGACGGTCCAGCGCCGTATTGTCAACACCACTTGTGTTGAAAAAAAAAATTACAATTATATTGATAAGGCATTTCCTCCTTATTCTTTGCCTTATCCCGGGCATACTCGGTTATGGTTGTGGTGATGGTGATGATGATGGTGATGATGATGATGATGCTGATGATGATGATGATGATGATGATGATGATGTTGATTTATTATTTATTTACAATTGATTATGACGCTCCAATGCCGTATTGTCAACACCGCTTGTGTTGAAAAAAAAAATTACAATCATATTGATAAGGCATTTCCTCCCTATTATTTGCCTTATCATCTTATTTGATGATGATGTTGATGATGAACATGTATTCGTGGATGATGGTCCGGTTCTATTGCTGTGGCTATTGTAATGATGGTGGTTGGTTGCATCCGAATTCCGGCTGTAGTGGTGATGTGGCCGTTCTATTGTTGTCCTTTGTGGATTGGTCTGGACTGCAACAAACAAACAAATATTGTTTAGACAGCACATTTATTTGTCTTCGTACAGTGTTATCCAGTGCAGTCCAGCAATGACATTCCAAGCTCGCTCTATTCAACGTCCAATCAAAGGATGATCGACAAGCTCTATCCCGCAGCAGCGAAAGCGACTTCACTACTCCCGAGACTGAGCTCGCCAAACACCCCGAACCCGACGCCAACACTGTCAAACTCAATGTGCCAAAACTGGACTGGAGTGGAGAACACTGCACTTTCAACAACGCCTGCCTCCCTTTTACGGCAGTGTTGGAATCACCCTCGAGTGCTGTTACCCAGTCATCGGATCACCCGCACTACAAAAAAATACACTTAAAACGTAGACAACACAACATTTAACAAAAAAGGAGTACGAATAAGGATTGGAAGGATACTAGGGATGTGGAATCATAGGACAAGACCGTTGTCTCTGGCGAATCGGTAAATGATCCTCATGTAGGGGAGGTCACTGGTAGCCAACACTTCTCTGATTTCAGTAGCCGGTCGTCTGCCGATATCCCCGACTGCGCTCAACAAGGAGGGTCTTGCGGTTGCAAATTCCACGCAGGACCACAGAAGGTGATCCACATCGTGGAATCCGTCACCGCAGCCACATACTTTTGTCTGAGCCAGAGTTATACGCTGTAGATGAGCATTCAACGCAAAATGATTCGACCTATGAGATTTTTTATATATTTAAGATTTTCGAAAATTTTGAGATTTAAGAAAATTTTAAGATTTTTGTAAATTATAAGATTTTTGAAATTCAAAGATTTCTGAGATTTATTAGATTTTTTAGATGTCAGAGATTTCTGAGATTTTTTAAAATTCTGGGATTATTGAAATTTTAACGATTCCTGAGATTTCGCAGATTTTTGAGATTTTTGAAAATTCTTACATTTTTGAAATTTCTGAGATTTCCAAAATTTCTTAAAATTCTGAGGTTTTTGAAATTTCAAAGATTTTTGAGGTTTATGAAATCTTCGAGATTTCTGGGCTTTTTGGGATTTTTGAAATTTCTAAGATTTTTGAAAATTCTGATATTTTTGAAATTTCTGAGATTTCCAAAATTTCAGAAAATTCTAAGATTTTTGAAATTCTAAGATTTCTGAGATTTCTGAGATTTATGAGATGTTTGAAATTTCTGAGATTTCCGAAAATTCTTCGATTTCTTAGAATTCTGAGATTGATGAGATTTTTTAGATTTCTGAGATTTATGAGATTTTTAAAATTTTTAAGATTTCTGAATATTCTTCGATTTCTGTGAATTCTGAGATTTTTTTAAATTTCTGAGATTTGTCAGATTTTTAAAAATTCTGATATTTTTGAAAATTCTGAGATATAATAAAATTCTTAGATTTTTGAAAATTATAAGATTTTTGAAATTTCAAAGATATCTGAGGTTTATGAGATTTTTTGGATGTCTGAAATTCCTGAGATTTTTGAAAATTATGAGATTTCTGAGATTTCTTAGATTTCTGAGATTGTTGAAATTTTAATGAAATGAAATTTGTGTTGATTTTTGAGATTTCTGAGATTTCGGAAATTTTTGAGATTTTTGAAAATTTTTTCATTTTTGAAATTTCAGAGATTTCCATAATTTCTGAAAATTCTAAGATTTTAGAAATATTGAAGATTTCTGAGATTTCTGAGATCTATGAGATTTTTAAAATTTCTGAGATTTCAGAAAATTGTGAGATTTTTGAAATTTATGCGATTTCTGAAATATCTAAAAGTTCTGAGATTTTTGAAAATTCTAAGATTTGTGAGATTTCTGAGAATTCTAAGAATTTAAAGCAAACTAAGAATTCTAAGAATTCTTGAATATCTGAGATTTCTGAGGTTTTTGAAAATTCTGAGGTTTTTGAAAATTCTGAGAATTTTGGAATTTCTGAAATTTTTGAAAAATTCTAGATTTATGAGAATTCTGTGATTTTTAAAAATTGTGAGATTTTTTTAAATTTCTGAAATTTCTGAGATTTCCGAGAATTCTGAGATATCTGAGATTTCTGAGATTTTAAAAATGCTGAGATATCTGAGATTTCTGAGATTTTTAAAAATTCTGAGATTTTTGAAAATTCAATGTGTTTTGAAAATTCTGAGATTTATGAAATTTCTGAAATTCCAAAGTTTTTGAAAACTCCGAGATTAGATATTTGAAATTTCTAAGACTTCTTAAATTTCTGAGATTTCTGGGATTGCCATTATTTCATAAAGTTCTGAGATTTTTGAAATTTCAAAGATTTTTGAGATTCCTGAAATATTCGAGACTTTTGAGATTTCTTAGATTTTTGAAAATTCTTACATTTTTGAAATTTCTAAGATTTCCTAAATTTCTGAATATTCTGAGATTTTTGAAATTTAAAAGATTTCTGAGATTTCTGAGATTGCTGAGATTTTTGAAAATTCTTATATTTTTGCAAATTCTGAGATTTTCGCAAATTCTTACATTTTTGCAAATCCTGAGATTTTTGGAATTTTTAAGATTTATGAGATTTTCGAAAACTCTGACATTTCTGTTATTTCTTAGATTTTTAAAATTTCAGGGATATCTGAGATTTTTAAATTTGTGAGATTTCTCAAATTTCTGATATTTTTGAAAATTCTTAAAATTTTGAAATTTCTGAGACTTTTTAAATTTTAACGATTTCAGAGATTTCTTAAATTTTTGAGATTTTTGAGATTATGGAAATTTCTAAGATTTTAGAAACATCTTTTATTTTTAAAATTTCTGAGCTTTCTAAAATTTCTGAATATACTGAGATTTTTTAAATTTTAAATTTTAAAGATTTCTGAGGTTTTTGAAATTTTTGAAATTTCTTAGATTTCTAAGAATTCTGAGATTTTGGAAATTTCTGAAATTTCTGAGATTTCTGAAATTTTTAAGAATTCTGAGATTTTTGAAAATTTTAATATTTGTGAGACTTCTAAGAATTCTGTAATTTTTAAGATTTTTGAAAATTCAAAAATTTATGCGATATCTGAGATTTTTGAGATTTCTGAGATTTCCGAGATATTTGAAATTTCTGAGATTTCTAAGAATTCTGAGATTTTGAAAATTTCTGAAATTTCTGAGATTTCTGAGATTTTTAAGAATTCTGAGATTTTTGAAAATTTTAATATTTGTGAGACTTCTGAGAATTCCGTAATTTTTGAGATTTTTGAAATTTCAAAAATTTATGCGATATCTGCGATTTTTGAGATTTCTGAGATTTCCGAGATATTTGAAACTTCTGAGATTTCTGTAAATTCTTAGATTTCTAAGAATTCTGAGATTTTGAAAATTTTTGTGATTTCTGAGATTTTTAAAAATTATGAGATTTTTGAAAATTCTAAGATTTGTGAGATTTCTGAGAATTCTGTAAATTTTGAGATTTTTTAAATTTCAAAGATTTTTGCGATATCTGAGATTTCGGAGATTTATGAGATTTTTGAGATTTCTGAGATTTCCGAGATTTTTTAAATTTATAAGATTTTTGAAAATTCTTAGATTTTTAAGAATTCGGAGATTTATGAGATTTTTAAGATTTCTGAGATTTTTGAAATTTTTGAATTTACTTAGATTTCTAAGAATTCTGAGATTTTTTGAAAATTCTGAGATTTCGAAGAATTGTGATATTTTTGAAAATTCTTAGATTTCTGAGAATTCTGAGAATTCAGAGAATTCAGTGAATCCTAAGAATTCTGAGAATTCTTAAATATCTGAGATTTCTGATATTATTGAAAATTCTTGTGTTTTTGATAATTCTGAGATTTTTGGAATTTCTGAGATTTTTGAAAAATCTTAGATTTCTGAGAATTCTGTGATTTTTAAAAGTTCTGAAATTTTTTAAATTTCTGAGATTTCTGTGAATTCTGAGAATTCTGAGATATCTGAGAAATCTGAGATTTCTGAGATTTCTGAGATTTTAAAAATGCTGAGATATCTGAGTTTTCTGAGAATTTAAAAATTCCGAGGATTCTAAGAATTCTGAGATTTTTGAAAATTTTTAGTTTTCTGAGAATTCAATGATTTCTTATTTCTGAGATTTTTTAAAATTTCTGAGATTTCTGAGGTTTTTAAAAATTCTGAGATTTATTAAACTTCTGAGATTCAAGAAAATTCTGAGATTTTTGAAAATTATGAGATTTTTGAAATTTCAAAGATTTTTGAGATTTCTGAGATTTTTTAGATTTCTGAGATTCCTGAGATTTTTTAAAATTTTAAGATTTCTGAGATTTTTTGAAATTTCTGAGATTTTTGAAAATTCCATGATTTTTGAAAATTCTGAGATTTTTGAAATTATAAAGATTTTTTTTTGAAAATTCTAAGACTTCCAAATTTTCTGAGATTTCTGAAATTACTGGGATTTGCATTATTTCATAAAATTCTGAGATTTTTGAAATCTCAATTTTGATTATATTTGAGATTTTTGAGATTTCTAAGATATTTGAAATTTCTGAGATTTTTAAAATTTCTGAAAATTCTGAGATTTTTGAAATTTTAAAGATTTCTGAGATTTTTTAAATTTCTAAGATTTTTGAAAATTCTTACATTTTTGAAAACTGTGAGATTTTTGAAATTTCAAATTTTTTCATGAGGTTTCTGAAATTTCTAACATTTCTGTTATTTCTGAAATTTTTAAAATTTCAGAGCTTTCTGAGATATTTTAATTTGTGAGATTTCTAAAATATCTGAAATTTTTGAAAATTCTAAGAATTTTGAAAATTCTGAGATTTTTTAAATTCAAACGATTTCTGAGATTTCTTAAATTTCTGAGATTTTTGAGATTTTTGAAATTTCTAAAATTTTTCATAATTCTTACATATTTGAAATTCCTGAGATTTCCAAAATTTCTGGAAATTCTAAGATTTTAGAAATTTTTAAGGTCTCCGAGATTTCTGAGATTTCTAAGAATTCTGAGATTTGTGAGATTTTTTACATTTCTGAGATTTTTGAAATTTGTGAGATTTCTGAAAATTATTAGATTTCTAAGAATTCTGAGATTCTTGAAATTTCTGAGATTTCTGAGATTTTTAAAAATTCGGAGACATTTGAAAATTCTAAAATTTGTGAAATTTCTGAGAATTCTGAGAATTTAAAGAATTCAGAGAATTCAGAGAATTCAAAGAATTCTGAGAATTCTGAGATATCTGAAAAATCTGAGATATCTGAGATTTCTGAGATTTCTGAGATTTTAAAAATGCTGAGATATCTGAGAATTCTGAGATTTTTAAAAATGATTAGATTTTTGAAAATTCTGAGATATTTGAGAATTCAATGATTTTGATATTTCTGAGATTTTTGAAATTTCTGAAATTTAAAAAATTTTTGAACATTCCAAGATTTTTGAAATTTCAAAGATTTATATTTGAAAATTCTAAGTTTTCCAAAATTTCTGAGATTTCTGGGATTTCCATTATTTAATAAAGTTCTGAGATTTTTGAAATTGTAAAGATTTCTGAGATTTCTGAGATTTATGAAATTTCTAGGATTTGTGAAACTTCATACATTTTTGAAAATTCTGAGATTTTTGAAATTTTAAAGATTTATGAGAATACTGAAAATTCTGACATTTCTGTTATTTCATCGATTTTTGAATTTGTGAGATTTCTGAAATTTCTGATATTTTTGAAAATTCTAAGAATTTTGAAAATTCTGAGATTTTTTAAATTTTGAAGGTTTCTGAGATTTCTTAAATTTTTTAGATTTTTGAGATTTTTGAAAATTCTTACATTTTGGAAATTTCTGAAAATTCTAAGATTTTTGAAATTTGAAAGATTTCTGAGATTTCTGAGAATTCTGAGATTTATGAGATTTTTTAAATTTCTTAGATTTCTAAGAATTCTGAGATATTTTGAAATTTCTAAGATTTCTGAGATTTTGAAAAATTCTGAGATTTTTGAAAATTTTGAGATTTGTGGGATTTTTGAGAATTTTGTAAATTCTGAGATTTTTGAAATTTCAAAGATTTATGCGATATCTAGGATTTCGGATATTTATGTGATTTTTGAGATTTCTGAGATTTCCGAGTTTTTTTTAAATTTCAAAGATTTCTGAAAATTCTAAGATTTCTAAGAATTCGGAGATTTATGAGATTTTTTAGATTTCTGAGATTTACGAGATTTTTAAAATTTTTGAAATTTCTGAAAATTCTTAGATTTCTGAGAATTCTGTGATTTTTTGAAATTTCTGAGATTTGTGAAATTTTTAAAAATTCTGAGATTTTAGAAAATTCTAAGATTTTTGAAAGGTCTGAGATTTTAGAAAATTCTAAGATTTAAGAAAATTCTAAGATTTTTGAAAATTATAAGATTTCTGAGATTTTTTAAATGTCTGAGATTCCTGAGATTTTTGAAAATTATGAGATTTCTGAGATTTCAAAGATTTCTGAGATTTTTAAAAATTCTGACATTATTGAAATTTTAAAGATTTCTGAGATTTCTGAGATTTCGCAGATTTTTGAGATTTTTGAAAATTCTTACATATTTGAAATTTCTGAGATTTTCAAAATTTCTGAAAATTCTAAGATTTTAGAAATATTAAAGATTTCTGAGATTTCTGCGATTTCTGAGATTTTTAAAAATTCTGAGATTTTTGAAAATTCTAAGATTTGTGAGATTTCTGAGAATTCTGAGAGTTTAGAGAATTCTAAGGATTCTGAGAATTCTTAAATATCTGGGATTTCTGAAGTTTTTGAAAATTCTGAGAATATTGGAATTTCTGAAGTTTTTGAAAAATCTTAGATTTTTGAGAATTCTGTGATTTTTTAAATATCTGAGATTTCTGAGATTTCCGAGAATTCTGAGAAGTCTGAGAATTCTGAGATATCTGAGATTTCTGGCATTTTGAAAATGCTGAGATATCTGAAATGTCTGAGATTTATAAAAATTCTGAGATTTGTGAAAATTCAATGTTTTTTGAAAATTCTGAGATTTTTGAAATTTCTGAGATTTCCAAAATTTCAGAAAATTCTAAGATTTTTGATATTTTAAGATTTCTGAGATTTCTGAGATTTATGAGATTTTTGAAATTTCTGAGATTTCTGAAAATTCTTCGATTTCTAAGAATTATGAGATTGATGAGATTTTTTAGTTTTGTGAGATTTATGCGATTTTTAAAATTTTTAAGATTTCTGAAAATTCTTGGATTTTTTTGAATTCTGAGATTTTTGAAATTTCTGAGATTTCTGAGATATTTAAAAATTCTGAGTGTTTTGAAAATTCTGAGTTTTTTGAAAATTCTGAGATTCAAGAAAATTCTAAGATTTTTGAAAATTCTTACCCTTTTGAAATTTCAAAAAAAATTTAAATTTCTGAGATATCTGAGATTTTTAAGATTTTTTGAATTTGTGAGATTTATGAGATTTTTGGAATTTCTTAGATTTTTGAAATTTTTTAGATTTCTGAGATTTCTGTGATTTTTAAAAATTCTGAGATTTCTGAGAATTCTGAGAATTCTGAGATTTTTGAAAATTCTTAGATTTTTGAAAATTCTTACATTTTTGAAATTTCAGAGATTTTCAAAATTTCTGTAAATTGTGAGATTTTTGAAATTTGAAAGATTTATGCGATATTTGAGATTTCGGAGATTTATGAGATTTTTGAGATTTCTGAGATTTCCGAGATTTTTTATTTTTCTGAGATTTCTTAAAAATCTTAGATTTCAAAAAATTCTGAGATTGATGAGATTTTTAAGATTTCTGAGATTAATGAGATTTTTAAAATTTTTGAGATTTCATGAAAATTCTTAGATTTCTGAGATTCATGAGATTTTTAAAAATTCTGAGATTTTTGAAAATTTTAATATTTGAGAGATTTCTGAGAATTCTGTAAATCCTGAGATTTTTGAAATTTTTAAAATTTATGCGATATCTGAGATTTTTGAGAATTTTGAAATTTCCGAGATTTTTGAAATTTCTGGGATTTCTGAAAATTCTTATATTTCTCAGAATTCAGAGATTTTGGAAATTTCTGTGATTTTTGAGACTTTTAAAATTTCAGAGATTTTTGAAAATTCTAAAATTTGTGATATTTCTGAGAATTCCGTAAATTTTCAGATTTTTGAAATTTCAAAGATTTATCCGATATCTGAGATTTAGGAGATTTATGAGATTTTTGAGATTTCTGAGATTTCCGAGATTTTTTAAATTTCTAAAATGTCTGAAAATTCTTACATTTCTAAGAATTCGGAGATTTTTGAGATTTTTTAGATTTCTGAGATTTACGATATTTTTAAAATTTTTGAGATTTCATGAAAATTCTTAGATTTCTGAGAATTATGAGATTTTTTGAAATTTCTGAGATGTCTGAAATTTTTAAAAATTCTGAGATTTAATAAAATTCTAAGATTTTTAAAAATTTTGCGATTTAAGAAAATTCTAAGATTTTTGAAAATTCTAAGATTATTGAAATTTTAAAGATTTCTGAGATTTCTGAGATTTCGCAGATTTTTGAGACTTTTTAAAATTCTTACAATTTTGAAATTTCTGAGATTTTCAAAATTTCTGAAAATTCTAAGATTTTAGAAATATTAAAGATTTCTGAGATTTCTGCGAATTCTGTGATTTTTAAAAATTCTGAGTTTTTTGAAAATTCTAAGATTTGTGAGATTTCTGAGAATTCTGAGAATTTAGAGAATTCTACGGATTCTGAGAATTTTTAATTATCTGAGATTTCGGACGTTTTTGAAAATTCTAAGGTTTTTGAAAATTCTGAGAATTTTGGAATTTCTGAAATTTTTGAAAAATCTTAGATTTCTGAGAATTCTGTGATTATTAAAAATTCTGAGATTTTTTAAATTTCTGAGATTTCTGAGATTTCCGAGAATTCTGAGAATTCTGAGAATTCTGAGATATTTCAGATTTCTGAGATTTAAAGAATGCTGAGATATCTGAAATGTCTGAGATTTATAAAAATTCTGAGATTTTTGAAAATTCAATGTTTTTAGAAAATTCTCAGATTTTTGAAATTTCTGAGATTTCCAAAATTTCAGAAAATTCTAAGATTTTTGAAATTTTAAGATTTCTGAGATTTCTGAGATTTCTGAGTTTTATGAGATTTTTGAAATTACTGAGATTTCTGAAAATTCTTCGATTTCTAAGAATTATGAGATTGAAGAGATTTTTTAGATTTGTGAGATTTATGCGATTTTTAAATTTTTTAAGATTTCCGAAAATTCTTAGATTTCTGTGAATTCTGGGATTTTTTGAAATTTCTGAGATTTCTGAGATATTTAAAAATTCTTAGAATCTTGAAAATTCTGAGATTTCAGAAAATTCCAAGATTTTTGAAAATTAAAAGATTTTTGAAATTTCAAAGATATCTGAGATTTTTGAAATTTGTAAGATTATTGAAATTTTAAAGATTTCTGAGATTTCTGAGATTTCGGAAATATTTGAGATTTTTGAAAATTCTTACATTTTTGAAATTTCTGAGATTTCCAAAATTTCTGAAAATTCTTAGATTTCAGAAATATTAAAGATTTCTGAGATTTCTGAGATTTATGAGATTTTTGAAATTTCTGAAATTTCTGCGATTTCTGAGATATTTAAAAGTTCTGAGATTTTTGAAAATTCTAAGATTTTTGAGATTTCTGAGAATTCTAAGAATTTAAAGAATTCTAAGAATTCTGAGAATTCTTCAATATTTGAGATTTCTCAGGTTTTTGAAAATTCTGAGGTTTTTGAAAATTCTGAGAATTTTGGAATTTCTGAAATTTTTGAAAAATCTTAGATTTATGAGAATTTTGTGATTTTTAAAAATAGTTAGATTTTTTGAATTTCTGAAATTTCTGAGGTTTCCGAAAATTCTGAGAATTCTGAGAATTCTGAGATATCTGAGATTTCTGAGATTTCTGAGATTTTTAAAAATTCTGAGATTTTTCAAAATTCAATAATTTTTGAATATTCTGAGATTTTTAAAATTTCTGAAATTTCCAAAATTTTTGAAAATTCCGAGATTTTTGAAATTTCAAAGAATTATGTTTGAAAATTCTGAGACTTCCAAATTTTCTGAGATTTCTGGGATTTCCATTATTTCATAAAGTTCTGAGGTTTTTGAAATTTTAAAGATTTCTGAGATTTCTGAGATTTCTGAGATTTTTGAAATTTCTAAAATTTATGAAAATTCTATCATTTTTGAAAATTCTGAGATTTTTGAAATTTTAAGGATTTATGAGATTTCTGAAAATTCTGAAATTTCTGTTATTTCTTCGATTTTTAATATTTCAGAGATTTCTGAGAATTTTAAATTTGTGAGATTTCTGAAATTTCTGATATTTTTGAAAATTCTAAGAATTTTGAAAATTCTGAGATTTTTTAAATTTTAAAGATTTCTGAGATTTCTTAAATTTTTGAGATTTTTGAGATTTTTGAAATTTCTAAGATTGTTGAAAATTGTTACATTTTGGAACTTTCTGAGACTTCCGAAATTTCTGAAAATTCTAAGATTTTTTAAATTTGAAAGATTTCTGTGATTTATGAGATTTCTGAGACTTATGAGATTTTTGAAATTTCTTAGATTTCTAAGAATTCTGAGATATTTTGAAATTTCTGAGATTTTTAAAAATTCTGAGATTTTTGAAAATTTTAAGATTTGTGAGATTTCTGAGAATAATGTAAATTCTGAGATTTTTGAAAAGTCAAAGATTTTTGTGATATCTGAGATTTCGGAGATTTATGTGAGTTTTGAGATTTCTGAGGTTTCCGAGATTTTTGAAATACCTGAGATTTCTGAAAATCCTTAGATTTCTAAGAATTCTGAGATTTTGGAAATATCTGAAATTTCTTTGATTTCTGAGATTTTTAAATATTCTGAAGTTTTTGAAAATGCTAAGATTTGTGAGATTTCTGAGAATTCTGTAAATTTTGAGATTTTTGAAATTTCAAAGATTTATCCGATATCTGAGATTTCGGAGAATTATGAGATTTTTGAGATTTCTGAGATTTCCGAGATTTTTTAAATTTCTAAGATTTCTGAAAATTCTTACATTTCTAAGAATTCGGAGATTTATGAGATTGTTTAGATTTCTGAGATTTACGATATTTTTAAAATTTTTAGATTTCATGAAAATTCTTAGATTTCTGAGAATTATGAGATTTTTTGAAATTTCTGAGATGTCTGAAATTTTTAAAAATTCTGAGATTTAAGAAAATTCTAAGATTTTTGAAAATTTTGCGGTATAAGAAAATTCTAAGATTTTTGAAAATTATAAGATTTCTGAGATTTTTTAAATGTCTGAGATTCCTGAGATTTTTGAAAATTATGAGATTTCTGAGATTTCAAAGATTTCTGAGAGTTATGAGGTTTTTTAAATGTCTGGGAATCTGAGATTTTTGAAAATTTTGTGATTTCTAAGATTTCTGAGATTTTTTAAAATTCTGTGATTTTTGAAATTTTAAAGATTTCTGAGATTTCTGAGATTTCGCAGATTTTTGAGACTTTTGAAAATTCTTACAATTTTGAAATTTCTGAGATTTTCAAAATTTCTGAAAATTCTAAGATTTCAGAAATATTAAAGATTTCTGAGATTTCTGCGATTTCTGAGATTTTTAAAAATTCTGAGATTTTTGAAAATTCTAAGATTTGTGAGATTTCTGAGAATTCTGAGAATTTAGAGAATTCTAAGGATTCTGAGAATTTTTAAATATCTGAGATTTCTGACGTTTTTGAAAATTCTGAGAATATTGAAATTTCTGAAGTTTTTGAAAAATCTTAGGTTTTTGAGAATTCTGTGATTTTAAAAAATTCTGAGATTTTTTAAATTTCTGAGATTTCTGAGATTTCCGAGAATTCTGAGAATTCTGAGAATTCAGAGTTATCTGAGATTTCTGGCATTTTGAAAAAGCTGAGATATCTGAAATGTCTGAGATTTATAAAAATTCTGAGATTTTTGAAAATTCAATGTTTTTTGAAAATTCTGAGTTTTTTGAAATTTCTGAGATATCAAATTTTAGAAAATTCTAAGATTTTTGAAATTTTAAGATTTCTGAGATTTCTGAAATTTCTGAGTTTTATGAGATTTTTTAAATTACTGAGATTTCTGAAAATTCTTCGATTTCTAAGAATTATGAGATTGATGAGATTTTTTAGTTTTGTGAGATTTATGCGATTTTTAAAATTTTTAAGATTTCTGAAAATTCTTAGATTTCTGTGAATTCTGAGTTTTTTTGAAATTTCTGAGATTTCTGAGATATTTAAAAATTCCCAGAATCTTGAAAATTCTGAGATTTAAAAAAATTCCAAGATTTTTGAAAATTATAAGATGGTTGAAATTTCAAAGATATCTGAGATTTATGAGATTTTTTAAGATATCTGAGATTCCTGAGTTTTTTGAAAATTATGAAATTTCTGAGATTTCTTAGATTTCTGAGATTGTTGAATTATATTTGAAAATTCTGAGACTTCCAAAATTTCTGAGAATTCTGAAATTTCTGGGATTTTCAAAATTTCATAAAATTCTGAGGTTTTTGAAATTTCTAAGATTATTGAAATTTTAAAGATTTCTGAGATTTCTGAGATTTCGGAAATTTTTGAGAGTTTTGAAAATTCTTACATTTTTGAAATTTCTGAGATTTCCAAAATTTCTGAAAATTCTTAGATTTCAGAAATATTTAAGATTTCTGAGATTTCTGAGATTTCTGAAAGTTCTGAGATTTTTGAAAATTCTAAGATTTGTGAGATTCCTGAGAATTCTTAGAATTTAAAGAATTCTAAGGATTCTGAGAATTCTTAAATATCTGAGATTTCTGACGTTTTTGAAAATTCTGATGTTTTTGAAAATTCTGAGAATTTTGGTATTTCTGAAATTTTTGAAAAATCTTAGATTTATGAGAATTCTGTGATTATTAAAAATTGTGAGATTTCTTAAATTTCTGAAATTTCAGAGATTTCCGAGAATTCTGTGATATCTGAGATTTCTGAGATTTTATGAACGCTGAGATATCTGAGATTTTTGAAATCTCTGAGATATTTGAAAATTCTGAGATTTTTGAAATTTCTGACATTTCCAAAATTTTTGAAAATTCCGAGATTTTTGAAATTTCAAAGATATTTTCAAATTTAAAAAATCTTAGAATTTTCAGAAATTCTGGAAATCCTAGAAATTTCAAAAATGTAAGAATTTTCAAAATTCTTAGAAATCTCAAAAATCTCGAAAATTTCAGAAATCTCAAAAATCTTTGAAATTTCAAAAATCTCAGAACTTTATGAAATAATGGCAATCCCAGAAATCTCAGAAATTTTGGAAGTCTTAGATTTATCAAATATAAAATAAATAAAATTAAAAAAAAAAATATAAATTTGATAAATCTAAGACTTCCAAAATTTCTGAGATTTCTGGGATTGCCATTATTTCATAAAGTTCTGAGATTTTTGAAATTTCAAAGATTTTTGAGATTTCTGAAATTTTCGAGATTTTTGAGATTTCTAAGAATTTTGAAAATTCTTACATTTTTGAAATTTCTAGGATTTCCAGAATTTCTGAAAGTTCTAAGATTTTTTAAATTTGAAAATAGAAAGATTTCTGAGATTTCTGAGATTTTTGAGATTTTGAAATTTCTTAGATTTCTAAGAATTCTGAGATTTTTGAAATTTCTGAAATTCCTGAGATTTCTGAGATTTTTAAAAATTCTGAGATTTTTTAAAATTTTAATATTTTTGAGACTTCTGTAAATTTTGAGATTTTTGAAATTTCACAGATTTATGCGATATCTGAAATTTTTGAGATTTTTGAGAATTCCGAGATTTTTGAAATTTCTGAGATTTCTGAAAATTTTCGATTTCTAAGAATTCTGAGATTTTGGAAATTTTTGTTATTTCTGAGATTTTAAAAAAAAATGAGATTTTTGAAAATTCTAAGATTTGTGAGATTTCTGGGATTTAGGATATTTATGTGATTTTTGAGATTTCTGAGATTTCCGAGATTTTTGAAATTTCTAAAATTTCTGAAAATTCTTAGATTTCTAAGAATTCGGAGATTTATGAGATTTTTAAGATTTCTGATATTTTTGTGATTTTGGAAATTTCTTAGATTTCTAAGAATTCAGAGATTTTTTAAATTTCTGAAATTTCTGAGTTTTCTGGGATTTTTATAAATTCTGAGATTTTCTGAGAATTCTGAAAATTCTGAGATCTCTGAGATTTCTAAGATTTCTGAGATTTTTGAAAATTCGTAGATTCCTGAGATTTTTTTAAAATTCTGAGATTTCTGAGATTTGTGATATTTTCGAAAATTCTTAGATTTCTGAGAATCCTGAGAATTCTGAGATATTTGAGATTTCTGAGATTTCTGAGATTTTAAAAATGCTGAGATATCTGAGATTTTTGAGATTTTAAAAATTCCGAGGATTCTGCGAATTCTGAGATTTATGAAAATTCTTAGATTTCTGAGAATCTTGTGATTTAAAAAGTTCTGAGATTTTTTGAAATTTCTTAGATTTCTGAGGTTTTTAAAAATTATGAGTTTTTTTAAAATTCTGAGTTTTTTGAAAATTCTGAGATTCAAGAAAATTCTAAGATTTTTGAAAATTCTGACCCTTTTGAAATTTCAAAAAAAATTTAAATTTCTGAGAGATCTGAGGTTTATAAGATTTTTTAGATTTGTGAGATTTATGAGATTTTTGGAATTTCTTAGATTATTGAAAATTGAGTCTGCCTCCAGCTTCCGTAGCGAAAGGACGTGTTTCGCTCGAAAGCGTCTTTACGGATTATTTGTATACGGCAGAAAGAGGCTATTTTTCTCGAGTGCGAATGCGTAGTCAACGCGATTACCCGTAACGCACCTATCGGTGTCTCCGTCTTACTCCGATATTCGTGCGGAGAGTGTACCGTTACTTCTATCGATCGAGTGGCGATCGACGTGTGTTCTTGTGTTGTGAGTGTGTGTATCGTTGCTGCTGATCGTAGCGATAAGCAAGCGTATCAACGCAACGCTATCGCTTTGATCGGCGCTTGTGCTACAAGTTAGTGTGTGTGTGTGTCGGTGTGTGTTTATTTGTGCATCGTGTGATACGGTAAGTGTTACCCCTTTTTTTTATCCGCTCCGTTGTCTCCGGCCCTACCATGGCGGTAGAGCAGGATGCTTCCGACTCCGATCGGGAGAATGATCACTCGAAAGAAGTGAAAAGAAAGCCAGGGCGTCCCAAGGCTGCACCAGCGGCAAAAAAAAAAATTGCCTTGGACGAAAGGCCTTCGACATCGAAAGCCACTTGTAGTAGTGTCACTTTGGCAAAGAGTGCCCAGGTGACAAAAAGTGCCCCGCTGACAAAGGGTGCCCCGCTGATAGCAACTAACGAGCCGCTATCAGAACACCGAGCGCGTGCTTACCCGC
Source organism: Anopheles maculipalpis (assembly GCF_943734695.1). Classification (NCBI taxonomy): domain Eukaryota; kingdom Metazoa; phylum Arthropoda; class Insecta; order Diptera; family Culicidae; genus Anopheles; species Anopheles maculipalpis. Next base: position 58,070,892 of record NC_064871.1, read on the forward strand.
CGTCGTGGGAGGGTAAGCCAATAGTGTATTTTATGCCGCGAGTTAAACAACTCGATGTAAGGACGATCGCGGCATCGTTATTCAAAAAGTACCCGGGCGTTGCCGATGTTTTTCGGATGCGCCCAAACAAGATCAGGGTTACCGCAAAGGACCGGGCTCAAGCCAACGTCATTGCGGCTGACCCAGAATTTACGGAGCACTACCGAGTTTATATTCCCGGTAGTTTGGTTGAGGTTTCCGGCGTAATCGAGGATTTCGATTACCCTGAGGAGGAAGTGGTGCAATTGGGCTTTGGGGTTTTACAAACCCCGAATTCGCCCAAGATAAAAGTGCTTGAAGCAAAAAAACTCTTCAAGCTTGATGCTTCAAGCAAGCCAGAAAAAAAAATATGTCCCGACCTCCTCAATCCGGGTTACGTTTGAGGGTACGGTACTCCCGCAGGCCCTCATTCTAGAAGGCCTCCGGATACCCATTAACCGGCCGTACGTACCAAGGGTGGCAACCTGTTCCAAGTGCAGTCAGATTGGACACGCTGAACCGTTTTGCACACGTAAAACATGCTGTGGTAAATGTAGAGGGGCACATGCCACCGAGGAGTGCAAAGCTTTCTCCCAAAAATGTTCGCATTGCCGGGACGAGTGGCACGAGGTAGCTTTGTGCCCCGTGTACCGAAAACTCCAACAGGAGCAGACTAAAACAATATCCGAAAGGGCACGCGGATCGTACAGCGATGCTCTAAAGGGAGCAAATGCATCAAACCCTTTTGCTGTTTTGGGTACAGATGCAAATGGCAAGTCCAGCCCGACTGCACTCGAACAGGTGCCATTGAGACCGGTGAAGAGAGTAGCTTATAAAAAGGTACAAAGGAAAGTCCTAAGGACAAAAACTAAATCCTTGGCACAACAGCGTCTCGCCAAAGCTAAAGCTTCCACCCCAGTCCAAAAACGAGATGCTGAACATCCCATTCCCGCTCCCCAAATTGCCAGGAAGGAGCCCAAGAAAAAGCGATCTCCCCGGACCGAAGCCCCTCTGGAAAGCTTGGCTTTTCCAACCGGGGGTTTACCGAAAACCCCTACCCCGTCCCTTTCCGAGATCCTAGAGTCCCTCCTCATGACCCTCAACCTCCCGCAGCACCTGCACATGATCGCTACTTGGGCCCTTCCTTTCCTGAAGGGGATGATCAAACAGTGGCTGGCCCAATGGCCATGCTTGAGCATGATGGTCCGATTGGACGATTAATTCCTCCAAGGGCTACCATCTTACAGTGGAACTGTAGGAGTTTGCTTGGCAAGCTAGACTCCTTTAAAGCATTAGTGGGCGAGCACAACTGCGATGTGTTCGCCCTCTGTGAAACTTGGCTATCGGAAGAAATTAATCTTACCTTCCCTGGATATAATATAATCCGTGAAGATCGCATTACAAGGGGTGGGGGAGTACTAATTGGTGTTCGAAAGAGTCACGCTTTCAACAGAATACCTACCCCTAGGCAAGAAATGATCGTAACTGTCGCAGTCAAGGCAAAAATTAGCGATCTTCACGTGACAATTGCATCCATTTATATCCCCCCGATAGCCAACAATGAAAAAGAAAAAATTGAAAAGATCAAAGAGGATCTTGGAAATTTAGCAGTGGTCTTGCCTGGACCACTTTTGATCCTGGGAGATTTCAACTCCCATGGAATCGACTGGGGCTGCGATAAGGATGACATTCGCGCTCCAATTATCCGAGACATCTGCGACAGATTTGGGTTTTCAATCCTCAAATCAGGAGAGGCAACTAGGATGCACACACCGAAGAGTAGGGCGAGTGCACTGGACCTGTCTCTATGTCCATCAGCGATGGCCCTGGATTTTAGTTGGAAGGTGATCCAGGACCCTATCGGCAGTGATCACTTGCCGATAGAAATTTCTTACATCAAGGGAGGATGTCCAGGAGGTGGAATCCCCGTTAAATGTGACTTAACGAGGAACATCGACTGGACGAGATACGGTGAATTAGTAGCCGCTTCGCTTTCTCTTGACTTGGAAGATTTGTCTCCAGTTCAGGAGTACGAAAAACTTGTTTCAATTATAAACAAGTGCGCTCTTGAAGCCCAAACAAGGCGCTCCCACCAAGCAAGGACATTCAAAAAACCTCCCACTCCTTGGTGGGACAAGGATTGCCAAGCGGCTTTTAATAAGAAGCGGGAGGCGTTTAAAGCATTCCGGGACACGGGCTCAAGGTCTTTATATGAAAAATATAAAGGACTGGAGAGATCGTGTAAAAACCTGTTGAAGGCGAAGAAAAAGGGTTATTGGCGCAGATACGTCAATAACCTAGACCCTTCCGCATCACTTAATTCGCTTTGGAGGATGGCTAGAAGGATGCGAAACAGCAACATCATCAACGAGAGCGAAAGCTTTTCTGGCGAGTGGCTAAATGAATTTGCCCACAAGCTTTGCCCTGATTTCGTTCCTGCGCAGAACTTTCATCAAAATGCGCCTGGCAGTGACCCTATCATGGACTCACCGTTCACTATGGTTGAGCTATCGCTTGCTCTCCTTTCAAGCAAAAATTCTTCCCCAGGCCTGGATCAGATCAACAGCAAACTGCTGCAAAATCTTCCCGACATGGGCAAGAAACGTCTGTTAAGAATCTTCAACGATATGTTGGAGTTCAACAACGTCCCGCAAGAATGGAGGGAAGTGAAAGTTGTCACTATTTTGAAGCCTGGCAAACCGCCATCAAGACACGATTCATATCGGCCGATATCATTACTTTCGTGTCTGAGAAAACTCCTTGAAAAGATGATTCTTTTACGGTTAGAAGAATGGTTGGAAACCAACAACCTTCTCTCAAGTACTCAGTTTGGTTTTCGTAAAGCCAGGGGTACTAATGACTGTTTAGCGCTTTTGGTGACTGAAATAGAGCTTGCCCGTGCACGCAAGCAGAACATGGGGTCTATCTTCCTTGACATACAGGGGGCATTTGACTCAGTTTCTCCATACAAACTGAGTCAAAAGTTAGAAAATGCGGGCCTGGGACCAAAGTTGAATAACTTGTTATTCAACCTTTTGTCGGAAAAAGCTATGAATTTCAACAATGGTCACGTGCAGTTAAAACGGACCAGTTTCCATGGACTAGCACAAGGGTCCTGCTTGAGCCCACTGTTATATAACTTTTATGTTAGTGAGATAGACTCTTGTCTAGCGCCAAACTGCAGTCTTAGACAATTGGCAGATGACGGCGTTATATCTGTTGCAAGCAGAGACGCCGACGAAATACAACTGGCTTTACAAACCACTCTGGATAATCTTTCCGAGTGGTCTGAAAACCTTGGTATCAAGTTCTCTGCAACGAAAACTGAGATGGTAGTCTTTTCTCCTTTTAGCGATACGGGAAAAAACAGGGAGAAAAGGCTATATGACCCGAAAATTGATGTCTTTCTGTATGGTGAAAAGATATCAATTACCGACAATTTTCGATACCTTGGTGTATGGTTCAATTCTAGGCTAAACTGGAGTACTCACTTCACCCGTCTGGTGCAAAAATGCAGTAAAAGAATCAACTTTCTAAGGACAGTCACAGGTTTCTGGTGGGGCGCACATCCATCAGACGTCCTGAGACTGTATAAGACAACGGTACTATCCGTATTGGAATATGGAAGCATATGCTTCCATTGGGCATCCAATACGTTGATACTCAAGCTAGAAAGGCTACAGTACCGCTGTCTTAGACTCGCACTAGGGAGCATGAAATCCACACACAACATGTCCCTAGAAGTGATGACCGGAGTGATGCCGCTCAAACTACGTTTTGAAATGCTGTCGCTTCGCCTTCTAGTCCGTTGTTCAGTATCAAATCCCTTGATAATAGAAAATTTTGAAGCGCTTCTAGAGACAGGTTCTAAGAGCAAAATCCTCAAGATCTACGAAGATTTTGTTGCCCTACAAGTGCATGCTAGCGCTCCACAGGCATTAAATCGTGCTGCCCTTCCTGAGAACTACAGTTCCATTTTAGTAACAGATTCCTCATTGCACGAGGAAATTAAGACCATACCTAATGATCTTCGCCCGAGGGTAGTTCCGGGCATTTTCATGAACAAGTATGGTCATTTAGACCAAATAAGCCAGTACTACACTGATGGATCATCCTCTGAGGAGGGCACTGGCTTCGGTGTTTTTAGCGAGTTCACCGAAGCTTTTTTCAAATTGAGGCAGCCATGTAGTGTTTACACCGCAGAGCTAGCCGCAATCTTGTACGCACTATCGATGATAGCAGCGAGACCTTCGGACCAGTACTTCATCTTCACTGATAGCCTTAGTGCTATTGAAGCTCTGAGATCTCCGAAGGCTGTTAAGAGTCAGGATTTCCTCACCATCAAAATCATTGAACTGCTTGGCTCAATGTTCGATAAGGCGTATAGGATCTCGCTAATTTGGGTCCCTTCTCATTGTGGAATTCCCGGCAATGAGAAGGCAGACTCACTGGCCAATACAGGCGTCCAAGAAGGCGCTTTTTACGACCGACCGATCTCGGCCCAGGAGTTCCTTCGTTTCCCACAGCAACTTTTCCTGTCTCGCTGGCAGAGCATCTGGGAGGCGGATGAACTCGGGCGTTTTCTTTTCTCGATCTCTCCGCAAGTGTCCCTGCGGCCTTGGTTCGATGGGCTCTCTGTGGACCGGGCGTTCATACGGATGATGTCTCGACTGATGTCGAATCATTTTGCGTTGAATGCTCATCTACAGCGTATAACTCTGGCTCAGACAAAAGTATGTGGCTGCGGTAACGGATTCCACGATGTGGATCACCTTCTGTGGTCCTGCGTGGAATTTGCAACCGCAAGACCCTCCTTGATGAGCGCAGTCGAGAATATCGGCAGACGACCGGGTACAGAAATTAGAGAAGTGTTGGCTACCAGTGACCTCCCCTACATGAGGATCATTTACCGATTCGCCAGAGACAACGGTCTTGTCCTATGATTGCACATCCCTAGTATCCTTCCAATCCTTATTCGTATTCCCCAATTACTTTTTTGTTAAATGTTGTGTTGTCTATGTTTTAAGTGTATTTTTTGTAGTGCCACGGGTGATCCGATGACTGGGCAACAGCACTCGAGGGCGATTCCAACACTGCCGTAAAAGGGAGGCAGGCGTTGTTGAAAGTGCAGTGTTCTCCACTCCAGTCCAGTTTTGGCACATTGAGTTTGACAATGTTGGCGTCAGGTTCGGGGTGTTCGGCGGGTTCAGTCTCGGGAGTAGTGAAGTCGCTTTCGCTGCTGCGGGATAGAGTTTGTCGATCATCCTTTGATTGGACGTTGACTAGATTGAGCTTGGAATGTCATTGCTGGAATGCACTGGAGAACACTGTACGAAGACAAATAAATGTGCTGTCTAAACAATATTTGTTTGTTTGTTGCAGTCCAGACCAATCCACAAAGGACAACAATAGAACGGCCACATCACCACTATAGCCGGAATTCGGATGTAACCAACCACCATCATCACAATAGACACAGCAATAGTCCCGGACCATCAAAACTCACAACAACCACCACTACATCATCATCATCATCATCATCATCATCATCATCATCATAATCATCATCAGCATCATCAACACCATCACCACAACCATCCACAACCGAGTATGCCCGGGATAAGGCAAATAATAGGGAGGAAATGCCTTATCAATATGATTGTAATTTTTTTTTCAACACAAGCGGTGTTGACAATACGGCATTGGACCGTCATAATCAATTGTAAATAAATAAAATAAGATTTTTGAAAATTCTTAGATTTCTGAGATTTCTGTGATTTTTAAAAATTCTGAGATTTCTGAGAATTCTGAGAATTCTGAGATTTTTGAAAATTCTAAGATTTTTGAAAATTCTTACATTTTTGAAATTTCGTAGATTTTTAAAATTTCTGTAAATTCTGAGATTTTTGAAATTTGAAAGATTTATGCGATATATGAGATTTCGGAGATTTATGAGATTTTTGAGATTTCTGAGATTTCCGAGATTTTTTACTTTTCTGAGATTTCTTAAAATTCTTAGATTTCTAAAAATTCTGAGATTGATGAGATTTTTAAGATTTCTGACAATAATAAGATTTTTAAAATTTTTGAGATTTCATGAAAATTCTTAGATTTCTGAGATTCATGAGATTTTTAAAAATTCTGAGATTTTTGAAAATTTTAATATTTGAGAGATTTTTGAGAATTCTGTAAATCTTGAGATTTTTGAAATTTTAAAAATTTACGCGATATCTGATATTTTTGAGATTTCTGAGATTTCCGAGATTTTTGAAATTTCTGGGATTTCTGAAAATTCTTATATTTCTCAGAATTCAGAGATTTTGGAAATTTCTGTGATTTTTGAGACTTTTAAAATTTCAGAGATTTTTGAAAATTCTAAGATTTGTGATATTTCTGAGAATTCCGTAAATTTTCAGATTTTTGAAATTTCAAAGATTTATCCGATATCTGAGAGTTAGGAGATTAATGAGATTTTTTAAATTTCTGAGATTTCCGAGATATTTTAAATTTCTAAAATTTCTGAAAATTCTTACATTTCTAAGAATTCGGAGATTTTTGAGATTTTTTAGATTTCTGAGATTTACGATATTTTTAAAATTTTTGAGATTTCATGAAAATTCTTAGATTTCTGAGAATAATGAGATTTTTTGAATTTTCTGAGATGTCTGAAATTTTTAAAAATTCTGAGATTTAAAAAAATTCTAAGATTTTTAAAAATTTTACGATTTAAGAAAATTCAAAGATTTCTAAGAATTATGAGATTGATGAGATTTTTTAGACTTGTGAGATTTATGCGATTTTTAAAATTTTTAAGATTTCCGAAAATTCTTAGATTTCTGTGAATTCTGGGATTTTTGGAAATTTCTGAGATTTCTGAGATATTCAAAAATTCTTAGAAACTTGAAAATTCTGAGATTTAAGAAAATTCTAAGATTTTTGAATTATATAAGATTTTTGAAATTTCAAAGATACCTGAGATTTATGATATTTTTTAGATGTCTGAGATTCCTGAGATTTTTGAAAATTATGAGATTTCTGAGATTTCTTAGATTTCTGAGATTGTTGAATTATATTTGAAAATTTTGAGACTTCCAAAATTGCTGAGATTTCTGCAAATTCTGGGATTTTCAAAATTTCATAAAATTCTGAGATTTTTGAAATTTCTAAGATTATTGAAATTTTAAAGATTTCTGCGATTTCCGAAATTTTTGAGATTTTTGAAAATTCTTACATTTTTGAAATTTCTGGGATTTCAAAAATTTCTGAAAATTCTAATTTTTTAGAAATATTAAAGATTTCTGAGATTTCTGAGATTTATGAGATTTTTGAAATTTCTGAAATTTCTGCGATTTCTGAGATATTTAAAATTTCTGAGATTTTTGAAAATTCTAAGATTTTTGAGATTTCTGAGAAATCTAAGAATTTAAAGAATTCTAAGAATTCTGAGAATTCTTCAATATCTGAGATTTCTCAGGTTTTTGAAAATTCTGAGGTTTTTGAAAATTCTGAGAATTTTGGAATTTCTGAAATTTTTGAAAAATCTTAGATTTATGAGAATTTTGTGATTTTTAAAAATAGTGAGATTTTTTGAATTTCTGAAATTTCTGAAGTTTCCGAAAATTCTGAGAATTCTGAGAATTCTGAGATATCTGAGATTTCTGAGATTTTTAAAAATTCTGAGATTTTTCAAAATTCAATAATTTTTGAATATTCTGAGATTTTTGAAATTTCTGAAATTTCCAAAATTTTTGAAAATTCCGAGATTTTTGAAATTTCAAAGAATTATGTTTGAAAATTCTGAGACTTCCAAAATTTCTGAGATTTCTGGGATTTCCATTATTTCATAAAGTTCTGAGGTTTTTGAAATTTTAAAGATTTCTGAGATTTCTGAGATTTCTGAGATGTTTGAAATGTCTAAAATTTATGAAAATTCTTACATTTTTGAAAATTCTGAGATTTTTGAAATTTTAAGGATTTATGAGATTTCTGAAAATTCTGACATTTCTGTTATTTCTTCGATTTTTAATATTTCAGAGATTTCTGAGAATATTAAATTTGTGAGATTTCTGCAATTTCTGATATTTTTGAAAATTCTAAGAATTTTGAAAATTCTGAGATTTTTTAAATTCTAAAGATTTCTGAGATTTCTTAAATGTTTGAGATTTTTGAAATTTCTAAGATTTTTGAAAATTCTTACATTTTGGAACTTTCTGAGACTTCCGAAATTTCTGAAAATTCTAAGATTTTTTAAATTTGAAAGATTTCTGAGATTTATGAGAATTTTGAGACTTATGAGATTTTTGAAATTTCTTAGATTTCTAAGAATTCTGAGATATTTTGAAATTTCTGAGATTTTTAAAAATTCTGAGATTTTTGAACATTTTAAGATTTGTGAGATTTCTGAGAATTATGTAAATTCTGAGATTTTTGAAAAGTCAAAGATTTTTGTGATATCTGAGATTTCGGAGATTTATGTGAGTTCTGAGATTTCTGAGGTTTCCGAGATTTTTGAAATACCTGAGATTTCTGAAAATCCTTAGATTTCTAAGAATTCTGAGATTTTAGAAATATCTGAAATTTCTTTGATTTCTGAGATTTTTAAATATTCTGAGGTTTTTGAAAATTCTTAGATTTGTGAGATTTCTGAGAATTCTGTAAATTTTGAGATTTTTGAAATTTCAAAGATTTATCCGATATCTGAGATTTAGGAGATTTATGAGATTTTTGAGATTTCTGAGATTTCCGAGATTTTTTAAATTTCTAAGATTTCTGAAAATTCTTACATTTCTAAGAATTCGGAGATTTATGAGATTGTTTAGATTTCTGAGATTAACCATATTTTTAAAATTTTTGAGATTTCATGATAATTCTTAGATTTCTGAGAATTTTGAGATTTTTTGAAATTTCTGAGATGTCTGAAAGTTTTAAAAATTCTGAGATTTTTGAAAATTATAAGATTTTTGAAAATTTTGCGATTTAAGAAAATTCTAAGATTTTTGAAAATTATAAGACGTTTGAAATTTCAAAGATTTCTAAGATTTATGAGATTTTTTAGATGTCTGGGAATCTGAGATTTTGAAAATTTTGAGATTTCTAAGATTTCTGAGATTTTTTAAAATTCTGTGATTTTTGAAATTTTAAAGATTTCTGAGATTTCTGAGATTTCGCAGATTTTTGAGACTTTTGAAAATTCTTACAATTTTGAAATTTCTGAGATTTTCAAAATTTCTGAAAATTCTAAGATTTCAGAAATATTAAAGATTTCTGAGATTTCTGCGATTTCTGAGATTTTTAAAAATTCTGAGATTTTTGAAAATTCTAAGATTTGTGAGATTTCTGAGAATTCTGAGAATTTAGAGAATTCTAAGGATTCTGAGAATTTTTAAATATCTGAGATTTCTGACGTTTTTGAAAATTCTGAGAATATTGAAATTTCTGAAGTTTTTGAAAAATCTTAGGTTTTTGAGAATTCTGTGATTTTAAAAAATTCTGAGATTTTTTAAATTTCTGAGATTTCTGAGATTTCCGAGAATTCTGAGAATTCTGAGAATTCTGAGATATCTGAGATTTCTGGCATTTTGAAAATGCTGAGATATCTGAAATGTCTGAGATTTATAAAAATTCTGAGATTTTTGAAAATTCAATGTTTTTTGAAAATTCTGAGTTTTTTGAAATTTCTGAGATTTCCGAAATTTCAGAAAATTCTAAGATTTTTGATATTTTAAGATTTCTGAGATTTCTGAGATGTCTGAGATTTTTGAGATTTTTAAAATTTCTGAGATTTTTGAAAATTTTTCGATTTCTAAGAATTATGAGATTGATGAGATTTTTTAGATTTGTGAGATTTATGCGATTTTTAAAATTTTTAAGATTTCCGAAAATTCTTAGATTTCTGTGAATTCTGGGATTTTTTGAAATTTCTGAGAACTCTGAGATATTCAAAAATTCTTAGAATCTTGAAAATTCTGAGATTTAAGAAAATTCCAAGATTTTTGAAAATTATAAGATTTTTGAAATTTCAAAGATATCTGAGATTTATGAGATTTTTTAGATATCTGAGATTCCTGAGATTTTTGAAAATTATGAAATTTCTGAGATTTCTTAGATTTCTGAGATTGTTGAATTATATTTGAAAATTCTGAGACTTCCAAAATTTCTGAGATTTCTGAAATTTCTGGGATTTTCAAAATTTCATAAAATTCTGAGATTTTTGAAATTTTAAAGATTTCTGAGATATCTGAGATTTCTGAGATTTTTGAAAATTCTTACATTTTTGCAAATTCTGAGATTTTTGAAATTTTTAAGATTTCTGAGATTTCCGGAAATTCTGGCATTTCTGAAATTTCAAAGATTAATGCAATATCTGAGATTTTTTAGATTTCTGAGATTTCTTAGATTTTTGAAATTTCTGAGATTTCCAAAATTTCTTAAAATTCTAAGATTTTTGAAATTTCAAAGATTTTTGAGGTTTCTGAAATTTTCGAGATTTCTGAGATTTCTGGGATTTTTGGGATATTTGAAATTTCTAAGATTTTTGAAAATTCTTACATTTTTGAAATTTCTGATATTTCCAAAATTTCAGAAAATTGTAAGATTTTTGAAGTGTAAAGATTTCTGAGATTTCTGAGATTTATGAGATTTTTAAAATTTCTGAGATTTTTGAAAATTTTTCGATTTCTAAGAATTATGAGATTGATGAGATTTTTTAGATTTGTGAGATTTATGAGATTTTTAAAATTTTTAGGATTTCTGAAAATTCTTTGATTTCTGTGAATTCTGAGATTTTTTGAAATTTCTGAGATTTCTGAGATTTTTAAAAATTCTGAGATTCTTGAAAATTCTGAGATTGAAGAAAATTCTAAGATTTTTGAATTATATAAGATTTTTGAAATTTCAAAGATATCTGAGATTTATGATATTTTTTAGATGTCTGAGATTCCTGAGATTTTTGAAAATTATGAGATTTTTGAGATTTCTTAGATTTCTGAGATTGTTGAATTATATTTGAAAATTCTGAGACTTCCAAAATTGCTGAGATTTCTGCAAATTCTGGGATTTTCAAAATTTCATAAAATTCTGAGATTTTTGAAATTTCTAAGATTATTGAAATTTTAAAGATTTCTGCGATTTCCGAAATTTTTGAGATTTTTGAAAATTCTTACATTTTTGAAATTTCTGGGATTTCAAAAATTTCTGAAAATTCTAATTTTTTAGAAATATTAAAGATTTCTGAGATTTCTGAGATTTATGAGATTTTTGAAATTTCTGAAATTTCTGCGATTTCTGAGATATTTAAAATTTCTGAGATTTTTTAAAATTCTAAGATTTTTGAGATTTCTGAGAATTCTAAGAATTTAAAGAATTCTAAGAATTCTGAAAATTCTTCAATATCTGAGATTTCTCAGGTTTTTGAAAATTCTGAGGTTTTTGAAAATTCTGAGAATTTTGGGATTTCTGAAAGTTTTGAAAAATCTTAGATTTATGAGAATTTTGTGATTTTTAAAAATAGTGAGATTTTTTGAATTTCTGAAATTTCTGAAGTTTCCGAAAATTCTGAGAATTCTGAGAATTCTGAGATATCTGAGATTTCTGAGATTTGTAAAAATTTTGAGATTTTTCAAAATTCAATAATTTTTGAATATTCTGAGATTTTTGAAATTTCTGAAATTTCCAAAATTTTTGAAAATTCCGAGATTTTTGAAATTTCAAAGAATTATGTTTGAAAATTCTGAGACTTCCAAAATTTCTGAGATTTCTGGGATTTCCATTATTTCATATAGTTCTGAGGTTTTTGAAATTTTAAAGATTTCTGAGATTTCTGAGATTTCTGAGATGTTTGAAATTTCTAAAATTCATGAAAATTCTTACATTTTTGAAAATTCTGAGATTTTTGAAAGTTTAAGGATTTATGAGATTTCTGAAAATTCTGACATTTCTGTTATTACTTCGATTTTTAATATTTCAGAGATTTCTGAGAAAATTAAATTTGTGAGATTTCTGAAATTTCTGATATTTTTAAAAATTCTAAGAAATTTGAAAATTCTGAGATTTTTTAAATTCTAAAGATTTCTGCGATTTCTTAAATTTTTGAGATTTTTGAAATTTCTAAGATTTTTGAAAATTCTTACATTTTGGAACTTTCTGAGACTTCCGAAATTTCTGAAAATTCTAAGATTTTTTAAATTTGAAAGATTTCTGAGATTTAGGAGATTTATGAGATTTTTGAGATTTCTGAGATTTCCGAGATTTTTCAAATTTCTAAGATTTCTGAAAATTTTTAAAATTTCTAAGAATTCGGAGATTTATGAGATTGTTTAGATTTCTGAGATTAACGATATTTTTAAAATTTTTTAGATTTCATGATAATTCTTAGATTTCTGAGAATTATGAGATTTTTTGAAATTTCTGAGATGTCTGAAAGTTTTAAAAATTCTGAGATTTAAGAAAATTCTAAGATTTTTGAAAATTTTGCGATTTAAGAAAATTCTAAGATTTTTGAAAATTATAAGACGTTTGAAATTTCAAAGATTTCTAAGATTTATGAGATTTTTTAGATGTCTGGGAATCTGAGATTTTGAAAATTTTGAGATTTCTAAGATTTCTGAGATTTTTTAAAATTCTGTAATTATTGAAATTTTAAAGATTTCTGAGATTTCTGAGATTTCGCAGATTTTTGAGACTTTTGAAAATTCTTACAATTTTGAAATTTCTGAGATTTTCAAAATTTCTGAAAATTCTAAGATTTCAGAAATATTAAAGATTTCTGAGATTTCTGCGATTTCTGAGATTTTTAAAAATTCTGAGATTTTTGAAAATTCTAAGATTTGTGAGATTTCTGAGAATTCTGAAAATTTAGCGAATTCTAAGGATTCTGAGAATTTTTAAATATCTGAGATTTCTGACGTTTTTGAAAATTCTGAGAATATTGAAATTTCTGAAGTTTTTGAAAAATCTTAGATTTTTGAGAATTCTGTGATTTTAAAAAATTCTGAGATTTTTTAAATTTCTGAGATTTCTGAGATTTCCGAGAATTCTGAGAATTCTGAGAATTCTGAGATATCTGAGATTTCTGGCATTTTAAAAATGCTGAGATATCTGAAATGTCTGAGATTTTTAAAAATTCTGAGATTTTTGAAAATTCAATGTTTTTTGAAAATTCTGAGTTTTTTGAAATTTCTGAGATTTCCAAAATTTCAGAAAATTCTAAGATTTTTGATATTTTAAGATTTCTGAGATTTCTGAGATTTCTGAGATTTAGGGGATTTTTGAAATTTCTGAGATTTCTGAAAATTCTTCGATTTCTATGAATTATGAGATTGATGAGATTTTTAAGTTTTGTGAGATTTATGCGATCTTTAAAATTTTTAAGATTTCTGAAAATTCTTAGATTTCTGTGCATTCTGAGTTTTTTTGAAATTTCTGAGATTTCTGAGATATTTAAAAATTCTGAGAATCTTGAAAATTCTGAGATTTAATAAAATTCCAAGATTTTTGAAAATTATAAGATGGTTGAAATTTCAAAGATATCTGAGATTTATGAGATTTTTTAGATATCTGAGATTCCTGAGTTTTTTGAAAATTATGAAATTTCTGAGATTTCTTAGATTTCTGAGATTGTTGAATTATATTTGAAAATTCTGAGACTTCCAAAATTTCTGAGATTTCTGAAATTTCTGGGATTTTCAAAATTTCATAAAATTCTGAGGTTTTTGAAATTTCTAAGATTATTGAAATTTTAAAGATTTCTGAGATTTCTGAGATTTCGGAAATATTTGAGATTTTTGAAAATTCTTACATTTTTGAAATTTCTGAGATTTCCAAAATTTCTGAAAATTCTTAGATTTCAGAAATATTTAAGATTTCTGAGATTTCTGAGATTTATGAGATATTTGAAATTTCTGAGATTTCTGAAATTTCTGAGATTTCTGAAAGTTCTGAGATTTTTGAAAATTCTAAGATTTGTGAGATTCCTCAGAATTCTTAGAATTTAAAGAATTCTAAGAATTCTGAGAATTCTTAAATATCTGAGATTTCTGACGTTTTTGAAAATTCTGATGTTTTTGAAAATTCTGAGAATTTTGGAATTTCTGAAATTTTTGAAAAATCTTAGATTTATGAGAATTCTGTGATTATTAAAAATTGTGAGATTTCTTAAATTTCTGAAATTTCAGAGATTTCTGAGAATTCTGAGAATTCTGAGATATCTGAGATTTCTGAGATTTTAAAAATGCTGAGATATCTGAGATTTTTGAAATTTCTGAGATATTTGAAAATTCTGAGATTTTTGAAATTTCTGAAATTTCAAAAATTTCGGAAATTTTCGAGATTTTTGAGATTTCTAAGAATTTTGAAAATACTTACATTTTTGAAATTTCTAGGATTTCCACAATTTCTGAAAATTCTAAGATTTTTGAAATTTGAAAATAGAAAGATTGCTGAGATTTCTGAGATTTTTGAGATTTTGATATTTCTTAGATTTCTGAGAATTCTGAGATTTTTGAAATTTCTGAAATTTCTGAGATTTCTGAGATTTTTAAAAATTCTGACATTTTTTAAAATTTTAATATTTTTGAGACTTCTGTAAATTTTGAGATTTTTGAAATTTCAGAGATTTATGCGATATCTGAAATTTTTAAGATTTTTGAGATTTCCGAGATTTTTGAAATTTCTGAGATTTCTGAAAATCTTAGATTTCTAAGAATTCTGAGATTTTGGAAATTTTTGTTATATCTGAGATTTTAAAAAATAATGAGATTTTTGAAAATTCTAAGATTTGTGAGATTTCTGGGATTTAGGATATTTATGAGATTTTTTAGATTTCTGAGATTTCCGAGATTTTTGAAATTTCTAAAACTTTTGAAAATTCTAAGAGATCTAAGAATTCGGAGATTTATGAGATTTTTAAGATTTCTGATATTTTTGAGATTTTTGAAATTTCTTACATTTCTACGAATTCAGAGATTTTTTAAATTTTTGAAATTTCTGAGTTTTCTGGGATTTTTATAAATTCTGAGATTTTCTGAGAATTCTGAAAATTCTGAGATCTCTGAGATTTCTAAGATTTCTGAGATTTTTGAAAATTCGTAGATTCCTGAGATTGTTTTAAAATTCTGGAATTTCTGAGATTTGTGATATTTTCGAAAATTCTTAGATTTCTGAGAATCCTGAGAATTCTGAGAATTTTGAGATTTCTGAGATTTCTGAGATTTTAAAAATGCTGAGATATCTGAGTGTTTTGAGATTTTAAAAATTCCGAGGATTCTGCGAATTCTGAGATTTATGAAAATTCTTAGATTTCTGAGAAATTTGTGATTTTAAAAATTCTGAGATTTTTTGAAATTTCTTAGATTTCTGAGGTTTTTAAAAATTCTGAGTTTTTTTAAAATCTGAGTTTTTTGAAAATTCCGAGATTCAAGAAAATTCTAACATTTTTGAAAATTCTGACCCTTTTGAAATTTCAAAAAAAATTTAAATTTCTGAGAGATCTGAGATTTATTAGATTTTTTAGATTTGTGAGATTTATGAGATTTTTGGAATTTCTTAGATTTTTGAAAATTCTTAGATTTCTGAGATTTCTGTGATTTTTAAAAATTCTAAGATTTCTGAGAATTCTGAGAATTCTGAGGTTTTTGAAAATTCTAAGATTTTTGAAAATTCTTACATTTTTGAAATTTCTGAGATTTTCAAAATTTCTGTAAATTCTGAGATTTTTGAAATTTGAAAGATTTATGCGAAACATGAGATTTCGGAGATTTATGAGATTTTTTAGATTTCTGAGATTTCCGAGATTTTTTATTTTTCTGAGATTTTTTGAAATTCTTAGATTTCTAAAAATTCTGAGATTGATGAGATTTTTAAGCTGTCTGAAATTAATGAGATTTTTAAAATTTTTGAGATTTCATGAAAATTCTTAGATTTCTGAGATTCATGAGAATTTTAAAAATTCTGAGATTTTTGAAAATTTTAATATTTGAGAGATTTCTGAGAATTCTGTATATCCTGAGATTTTTGAAATTTTAAAAAGTTATGCGATATCTGAGATTTTTGAGATTTCTGAGATTTCCGAGATTTTTGAAATTTCTGGGATTTCTGAAAATTCTTATATTTCTCGGAATTCAGAGATTTTGGAAATTTCTGTGATTTCTGAGACTTTTAAAATTTCAGAGTTTTTTGAAAATTCTAAGATTTGTGATATTTCTGAGAATTCCGTAAATTTTCAGATTTTTGAAATTTCAAAGATTTATCCGAAATCTGAGATTTAGGAGATTTATGAGATTTTTGAGATTTCTGAGATTTCCGAGATTTTTTAAATTTCTAAAATTTCTGAAAATTTTTACATTTCTAAGAATTCTGAGATTTATGAGATTTTTTAGATTTCTGAGATTTACGATATTTTTAAAATTTTTGAGATTTCATGAAAATTCTTAGATTTCTGAGAATAATAAGATTTTTTGAATTTTCTGAGATGTCTGAAATTTTTAAAAATTCTGAGATTTAAAAAAATTCTAAGATTTTTAAAAATTTTACGATTTAAGAAAATTCAAAGATTTCTAAGAATTATGAGATTGATGAGATTTTTTAGACTTGTGAGATTTATGCGATTTTTAAAATTTTTAAGATTTCCGAAAATTCTTAGATTTCTGTGAATTCTGGGATTTTTGGAAATTTCTGAGATTTCTGAGATATTTAAAAATTCTTAGAATCTTGAAAATTCTGAGATTTAAGAAAATTCCAAGATTTTTGAAAATTATAAGATTTTTGAAATTTCAAAGATATCTGAGATTTATGAGATTTTTTAGATATCTGAGATTCCTGAGATTTTTGAAAATTATGAAATTTCTGAGATTTCTTAGATTTCTGAGATTGTTGAATTAAATTTGAAAATTCTGAGACTTCCAAAATTTCTGAGATTTCTGAAATTTCTGGGATTTTCAAAATTTCATAAAATTCTGAGATTTTTGAAATTTTAAAGATTTCTGAGATATCTGAGATTTCTGAGATTTTTGAAAATTCTTACATTTTTGCAAATTCTGAGATTTTTGAAATTTTTAAGTTATATGAGATTTCCGAAAATTCTGGCATTTCTGAAATTTCAAAGATTAATGCAATATCTGAGATTTTTTAGATTTCTAAGATTTCCGAGATTTTTGAAATTTCTGAGATTTCCAAAATTTCTGAAAATTCTAATATATTAGAAATATTAAAGATTTCTGAGATTTCTGAGATTTATGAGATTTTTGAAATTTCTGAAATTTCTGCGATTTCTGAGATGTTTGAAATTTCTAAAATTTATGAAAATTCTATCATTTTTGAAAATTCTGAGATTTTTGAAATTTTAAGGGTTTATGAGATTTCTGAAAATTCTGACATTTCTGTTATTTCTTCGATTTTTAATATTTCAGAGATTTCTGAGAATTTTAAATTTGTGAGATTTCTGAAATTTCTGATATTTTTGAAAATTCTAAGAATTTTGAAAATTCTGAGATTTTTATAATTTTAAAGACTTCTGAGATTTCTTAAATTTTTGAGATTTTTGAGATTTCTGAAAATTCTAAGATTTTTTAAATTTGAAAGATTTCTGAGATTTCTGAGATTTCTGAGACTTATGAGATTTTTGAAATTTCTTAGATTTCTAAGAATTCTGAGATATTTTGAAATTTCTGAGATTTTTAAAAATTCTGAGATTTTTGAAAATTTTAAGATTTGTGAGATTTCTGAGAATTTAGTAAATTCTGAGATTTTTGAAAAGTCAAAGATTTTTGTGATATCTGAGATTTCGGAGATTTATGTGAGTTTTGAGATTTCTGAGGTTTCAGAGATTTTTGAAATACCTGAGATTTCTGAAAATCCTTAGATTTCTAAGAATTCTGAGATTTTAGAAATATCTGAAATTTCTTTGATTTCTGAGATTTTTAAATATTCTGAGGTTTTTGAAAATTCTAAGATTTGTGAGATTTCTGAGAATTCTGTAAATTTTGAGATTTTTGAAATTTCAAAGATTTATCCGATATCTGAGATTTAGGAGATTTATGAGATTTTTGAGATTTCTGAGATTTCCGAGATTTTTTAAATTTCTAAAAATTTCTGAAAATTTTTACATTTCTAAGAATTCTGAGATTTACGAGATTTTTTAGATTTCTGAGATTTACGATATTTTTAAAATTTTTGAGATTTCATGAAAATTCTTAGATTTCTGAGAATAATGAGATTTTTTGAATTTTCTGAGATGTCTGAAATTTTAAAAAATTCTGAGATTTAAAAAAATTCTAAGATTTTTAAAAATTTTACGATTTAAGAAAATTCAAAGATTTCTAAGAATTATGAGATTGATGAGATTTTTTAGACTTGTGAGATTTATGCGATTTTTAAAATTTTTAAGATTTCCGAAAATTCTTAGATTTCTGTGAATTCTGGGATTTTTGGAAATTTCTGAGATTTCTGAGATATTTAAAAATTCTTAGAATCTTGAAAATTCTGAGATTTAAGAAAATTCCAAGATTTTTGAAAATTATAAGATTTTTGAAATTTCAAAGATATCTGAGATTTATGAGATTTTTTAGATATCTGAGATTCCTGAGATTTTTGAAAATTATGAAATTTCTGAGATTTCTTAGATTTCTGAGATTGTTGAATTAAATTTGAAAATTCTGAGACTTCCAAAATTTCTGAGATTTCTGAAATTTCTGGGATTTTCAAAATTTCATAAAATTCTGAGATTTTTGAAATTTTAAAGATTTCTGAGATATCTGAGATTTCTGAGATTTTTGAAAATTCTTACATTTTTGCAAATTCTGAGATTTTTGAAATTTTTAAGTTTTATGAGATTTCCGAAAATTCTGGCATTTCTGAAATTTCAAAGATTAATGCAATATCTGAGATTTTTTAGATTTCTAAGATTTCCGAGATTTTTGAAATTTCTGAGATTTCCAAAATTTCTTAAAATTCTAAGATTTTTGAAATTTCAAAGATTTTTGAGGTTTCTGAAATTTTCGAGATTTCTGAGATTTCTGGGATTTTTGGGATATTTGAAATTTCTAAGATTTTTGAAAATTCTTACATTTTTGAAATTTCTGATATTTCCAAAATTTCAGAAAATTGTAAGATTTTTGAATGTTAAGATTTCTGAGATGTCTGAGATTTATGAGATTTTTAGAATTTCTGAGATTTTTGAAAATTTTTCGATTTCTAATAATTATGAGATTGATGAGATTTTTAAGATATGTGAGATTTATGAGATTTTTAAAATGTTTAGGATTTCTGAAAATTCTTTGATTTCTGTGAATTCTGAGATTTTGTGAAATTTCTGAGATTTCTGAGATTTTTAAAAATTCTGAGATTCTTGAAAATTCTTAAATTGACGAAAATTCTTTTTTGAAAAGATTTTTGAATTATATAAGATTTTTGAAATTTCAAAGATATCTGAGATTTATGATATTTTTTAGATGTCTGAGATTCCTGAGATTTTTGAAAATTATGAGATTTCTGAGATTTCTTAGATTTCTGAGATTGTTGAATTATATTTGAAAATTCTGAGACTTCCAAAATTGCTGAGATTTCTGCAAATTCTGGGATTTTCAAAATTTCATAAAATTCTGAGATTTTTGAAATTTCTAAGATTATTGAAATTTTAAAGATTTCTGCGATTTCGGAAATTTTTAAGATTTTCGAAAATTCTTACATTTTTGAAATTTCTGAGACTTCAAAAATTTCTGAAAATTCTAATATATTAGAAATATTAAAGATTTCTGAGATTTCTGAGATTTATGAGATTTTTGAAATTTCTGAAATTTCTGCGATTTCTGAGATATTTAAAATTTCTGAGATCTTTGAAAATTCTAAGATTTTTGAGATTTCTGAGAATTCTAAGAATTTAAAGAATTCTAAGAATTCTGAGAATTCTTCAATATCTGAGATTTCTCAGGTTTTTGAAAATTCTGAGGTTTTTGAAAATTCTGAGAATTTTGGAATTTCTGAAATTTTTGAAAAATCTTAGATTTATGAGAATTTTGTGATTTTTAAAAATAGTGAGATCTTTTGAATTTCTGAAATTTCTGTAGTTTCCGAAAATTCTGAGAATTCTGAGAATTCTGAGATATCTGAGATTTCTGAGATTTTTGAAAATTCTGAGATTTTTCAAAATTCAATAATTTTTGAATATTCTGAGATTTTTGAAATTTCTGAAATTTCCAAAATTTTTGAAAATTCCGAGATTTTTGAAATTTCAAAGAATTATGTTTGAAAATTCTGAGACTTCCAAATTTTCTGAGATTTCTGGGATTTCCATTATTTCATAAAGTTCTGAGGTTTTTGAAATTTTAAAGATTTCTGAGATTTCTGAGATTTCTGAGATGTTTGAAATTTCTAAAATTTATGAAAATTCTATCATTTTTGAAAATTCTGAGATTTTTGAAATTTTAAGGGTTTATGAGATTTCTGAAAATTCTGACATTTCTGTTATTTCTTCGATTTTTAATATTTCAGAGATTTCTGAGAATTTTAAATTTGTGAGATTTCTGAAATTTCTGATATTTTTGAAAATTCTAAGAATTTGGAAAATTCTGAGATTTTTATAATTTTAAAGACTTCTGAGATTTCTTAAATTTTTGAGATTTTTGAGATTTCTGAAAATTCTAAGATTTTTTTAATTTGAAAGATTTCTGAGATTTCTGAGATTTCTGAGACTTATGAGATTTTTGAAATTTCTTAGATTTCTAAGAATTCTGAGATATTTTGAAATTTCTGAGATTTTTAAAAATTCTGAGATTTTTGAAAATTTTAAGATTTGTGAGATTTCTGAGAATTTAGTAAATTCTGAGATTTTTGAAAGTCAAAGATTTTTGTGATATCTGAGATTTCGGAGATTTATGTGAGTTTTGAGATTTCTGAGGTTTCAGAGATTTTTGAAATACCTGAGATTTCTGAAAATCCTTAGATTTCTAAGAATTCTGAGATTTTAGAAATATCTGAAATTTCTTTGATTTCTGAGATTTTTAAATATTCTGAGGTTTTTGAAAATTCTTAGATTTCTGAGAATTATGAGATTTTTTGAAATTTCTTAGATGTCTGAAATTTTTAAAAATTCTGAGATTTTAGAAAATTCTAAGACTTGAAAATTTTGCGAATTAAGAAAATTCTAAGATTTTTGAAAAATATAAGACGTTTGAAATTTCAAAGATTTCTGAGATTAATGAGATTTTTTAGATGTCTGGGAATCTGAGATTTTTGAAAATTTTGTGATTTCTAAGATTTCTGAGATTTTTGAAAATTCTAAGATTATTGATTTTTAAAGATTTCTGAGATTTGTGAGATTTCGCAGATTTTTGAGAATTTTGAAAATTCTTACAATTTTGAAATTTCTGCGATTTTCAAAATTTCTGAAAATTCTAAGATTTTCGAAATATTAAAGATGTCTGAGATTCCTGCGATTTTTGAGATTTTTAAAAATTCTGAGATTTTTGAAAATTCTAAGATTTGTGAGATTTCTGAGAATTCTGAGAATTTAAGAGAATTCTACGGATTCTGAGAAATCTTAAATATCTGAGATTTCTGACGTTTTTTAAAATTCTGAGAATTTTGGAATTTCTGAAGTTTTTGAAAAATCTTATATTTCTGAGAATTCTGTGATTTTAGAAAATCTGTGATTTTTTAAATCTCTGAGATTTCTGAGATTTCCGAGAATTGTGAGAATTCTGAGAATTCTGAGATATCTGGGATTTCTGAGATTTAAAAATGCTTAGACATCTGAAATGTCTGAGATTTATAAAAATTCTGAGATTTTTGAAAATTCAATGTTTTTTGAAAATTCTGAGATTTTTGAAATTTCTGAGATTTCCAAAATTTCAGAAAATCCTAAGATTTTTGAAATTTCAAAGATTTCTGAGATTTCTGAGACTTATGAGATTTTTGCAATTTCTTAGATTTCAAAGAATTCTAAGTTTTCTTAAATTTCTGAGATTTCTGAGATTTTTAAAAATTCTGAGATTTTTGAAAATTCTAAGTTTTGTGAGATTTCTGAGAATTCTGAGAATTTAGAGTATTCTAAGGATTCTGAGAATTTTTAAATATTTGAGATTTCTGACGTTTTTGAAAATTCTGAGGTTTTTGAAAATTCTGAGAATTTTGGAATTTCTGAAATTTTTGAAAAATCTTAGATTTCTGAGAATTCTGTGATTTTAAAAAATTCTGAGATTTTTTAAATTTCTGAGATTTCTGAGATTTCCGAGAATTCTGAGAATTCTGAATATTCTGAGATATCTGAGATTTCTAAAATTTAAAAAATGCTGAGATATCTGAAATGTCTGAGATTTTTCAAAAGTCTGAGATTTTGAAAATTCAATGTTTTTTGAAATTTCTGAGATTTCCAAAATTTCAGAAAATTCTAAGATTTTTGAAATTTTTAGATATCTGAGATTTCTGAGATTTCTGAGATTTATGAGATTTTTGAAATTTCTGAGATTTCTGAGAATTCTTCGATTTCTAAGAATTATGAGATTGATGAGATTTTTTAGATTTGTGAGATTTATGCGATTTTTAAAATTTTTAAGATTTCCGAAAATTCTTAGATTTCTGTGAATTCTGAGATTTTTTTAATTTCTGAGATTTCTGAGATATTTAAAAATTCTGAGAATCTTGAAAATTCTGAGATTTAAGAAAATTCCAAGATAATTGAAAATTATAAGATTTTTGAAATTTCAAAGATATCTGAGATTTATGAGATTTTTTAGATATCTGAGATTCCTGAGATTTTTGAAAATTATGGAATTTCTGAGATTTCTTAGATTTCTGAGATTGTTGAATTATATTAGAAAATTCTGAGACTTCCAAAATTTCTGAGATTTCTGAAAATTCTGGGATTTTCAAAATTTCATAAAATTCTGGGATTTTTGAAATTTCTAAGATTATTGAAATTTTAAAGATTTCTGAGATTTGAGATTTCGGAAATTTTTAAGATTTTTAAATATTCTTACATTTTTGAAATTTCTGAGATTTCAAAAATTTCTGAATTTCTAAGATTTAAGAAATATTAAAGATTTCTCAGATTTCTGAGATATATGAGATTTTTGAAATTTCTGAAATTTCTGCGATTTCTGAGATATTTAAAAATTCTGAGATTTTTGCAAATTCTAATATTTTTGAAATTTCTGAGAATTCTAAGAATTTAAAGAATTCTAAGAATAATGAGAATTCTTCAATATCTGAGATTTCCGAGATTTTTAAAAATTCTGAGATTTTCAAAATTTCTGAGATTTCTGACATTTCTGAGATTTCCAAAACTTCTTAAAATTCTGAGATTTTTGAAATTTCAAAAATTTTTGAGATTTCTGAAATTTTTGAGATTTCTGAGATTTTTGAGAGTTTTGAGATTTTTGAGATTTCTGAAAATTCTTAGATTTCTAAGAATTCTGAGATTGATGAGATTTTTTAAATTTCTGAGATTTATGAGGTTTTTAAAATTTATAAGATTTCTGAAAATTCTTAGATTTCTGTGAATTCTGAGATGTTTTGAAATTACTGAGATTTCTGAAATTTTTAAAAATCTGAGATTTATGAAAATTCTAAGATTTTAGAAAATTATAAGATTTTTGAAATTTCAAAGATTTCTGAGATTTCTGAGATTTGTGAGATATTTTAGATTTCTTAGATTCCTGAGATTTTCGAAAAATTGGGAATTCTGAAATTTCTGAGATTTCTAAGATTTCTGAGATTTTTGAATATTCTGAGATTATTGAAATTAAAAATATTTTTGAAATTTCTGAGATTTCGGAGATTTAAAGGATTTTTGAAAATTCTAACATTTTGAAATTTCAGAGATTTCCAAAATTTCTGAAAATTCTGAAATTTTTGAAATTTCAAAAATTTTCGAGATTCTGAGATTTCTGAGATTTTTAAAAATTCTAAGATTTTTGAAAATTCTAAGATTTGTGCGATTTCTGAGAATTCTGTAAATTTTGAGGTATTTGAAATTTCAAAGATTTTTGCGATATCTGAGATTTAGGAGTTTTATGAGATTTTTGAGATTTCTGAGATTTCCGAGATTTTTTAAATTTCTAAGATTTCTGAAAATTTTAAGATTTTTAAGAATTCGGAGAATAATGAGATTTTTAAGATTTCTGAGATTTTTGAGATTTTTGAAATTTCTTAGATTTCTAAGAATTCTGAGATTTTTTGAAAATTCTGAGATTTCTGAGATTTGTGATATTTTTGAATATTCTTAGATTTCTGAGAATTCTGAGAATTCAGTGAGGCCTAAGAATTCTGAGGATTCTTAAATATCTGAGATTTCTGAGATAATTCAAAAAAGTTTTTGAAGATTGTGAGATTTTTTCAATTTCTGAGATTTTTGAAAAATCTTAGATTTCTGAGAATTCTGTGATTTTTTAAAATTCTGAGATTTTTTAAATTTCTGAGATTTTTGAGAATTCTGAGAATTCTGAGATATCTGAGATATCTGAGATTTCTGAGATTTCTGAGATTTTAAAAATGCTGTGATATCTGAGATTTCTGATATTTTACAAATTCCGAGGATTCTAAGAATTCTGAGATTTTTGAAAATTTATAGATTTCTGAGAATTCAATGATTTCTCATTTCTGAGATTTTTTAAAATTTCTGAGATTTCTGAGGTTTTTAAAAATTCTGAAATTTATGAAACTTCTGAGATTCAAAAAATTTCTAAGATTTTTGAAAATTATGAGATTTTTAAAATTTCAAAGATTTCTGTGATTTCTGAGATTCCTGAGATTTTTGAAAATTTAAAGATTTCTGAGATTTTTTGAAATTTCTGAGATTTCTGAGATTTTTTAAAATTCTTAGACATTTGAAAATTCTAAAATTTGTGAAATTTCTGAGAATTCTGAGGACTAAGAGAATTCAGAGAATTCAAAGAATTCTGAGAATTCTTGAATCTCTGAGATTTCTGAGATTATTGAAAATTCTGAGGTTTTTGAAAATTCTGAGATTTTACGAATTTCTGAAATTTTTGAAAAATCTTAGTTTCCTGAGAATTCTGTGATTTTTAAAAATTCTGAGATTGTTTAAATTTCGGAGATTTCCGAGAATTTGGAGAATTCTGAGAATTCTGAGATATCTGAGATATCTGAGATTGCTGAGAAATCTGAGATTTTAAAAATACTGTGATATCTGAGATTCCTCAGATTTTTGAAAATGATTAGATTTTTGAAAATTCTGAGATATTTGAAAATTCAATGATTTTTAAGAATTTTGAGATTTTTGAAATTTCTGAAATTTCCAAAATTTTTGAATATTCCAAGACTTTTGAAATTTCAAAGATTTATATTTGAAAATTCTAAGTTTTCCAAAATTTCTGAGTTTTCTGGGATTTCCATTATTTAATAAAGTTCTGAGATTTTTGAAATTATAAAGATTTCTGAGATTTCTGAGATTTATGAAATTTCTAGGATTTGTGAAACTAGATACATATTTGAAATTTGTGAGATTTTTGAAATTTTAAAGATTTATTAGAATTCTGAAAATTCTGACATTTCTGTTATTTCTTCGATTTTTAAAATTTCAGAGATTTCTGAGATTTTTGAATTTGTGAGATTTCTGAAATTTCTGTTATTTTTGAAAATTCTAAGATTTTTGGAAATTCTGAGATTTTTTAAATTTTGAAGATTTCTGAGATTTCTTAAATTTTTGAGATTTTTGAAAATTCTTACATTTTTGAAATTTCTGAGATTTCCAAAATATCTTTAAATTCTGTGATTTTTGAAGTTTCAAAGATTTTTGAGGTTTCTGAAATTTTCAAGATTTCTGAGATTGCTGGGACTTTTGAAATTTCTTTGATTTTTGAGATTTCTGAGATTTCTGAGATATATGAGATTTTTGAAATTTCTGAGATTTCTGAAAATTCTTATTTTTCTAAGAATTCTGAGATTGATGAGATTTTTTAGATTTCTGAGATTTATGAGATTTTTAAACTTTTTAAGATCTCTGAAAATTCTTAGATTCCTGTGAATCTTGATATTTTTTGAAACTTCTGAGATTTCTGAGATTTTTAAAAATTGTGAGATTTTTGAAAATCCTAAGATTTTTGAAATTTATAAGATTTTTGAAATTTTTAAAAATATCTGAGATTTCTGAGATTTATAAGATATTTGAAATTTCTTAGATTTCTAAGAATTCTGCGATTTTTGAAATTTCTGAAATTTCTGAGATTTCTGAGATTGTTAAAAATTCTGAGATTTTTGAAAATTTTAATATTTGAGAGATTTCTGAAGATTCTGGAGATTCTGAGACTTTTGAAATTTCAAAAATTTATGCAAAATTTGAGATTTATGGGATTTCTGTGATTTCTGAGATTTTTGAAATTTCTGAGATTTCCAAAATTTCTTAAAATTCTAAGATTTTTGAAATTTCATAGATTTTTGAGGTTTCTGAAATTTTTGAGATTTCTGAGATTTATAAGATTTCTGAGAGTTTTGAAAATTCTGAGATTATTGAAATTTTAAAGGATTCTGAGATTTATGAGATTTTTGAGATTTCGCAGATTTTTGAGATTTTGAAAATTCTTACATTTTTGAAATTTCTGAGATTTCCAAAATTTCTGAAAATTCTAAGATTTTAGAAATATTAAAGATTTGTGAGATTTCTGCGATTTCTGAGATTTTGAAAATTTCTGAGATTTTTGAAAATTCTAAGATTTGTGAGATTTCTGAGAATTCTGAGAATTAGAGAATTCTAAGAATTCTGAGAATTCTTAAATATCAGAGATTTCTGAAGTTTTTAAAAATTCTGAGGTTTTTGAAAATTTTGAGAATTTTGGAATTTCTGAAATTTTTGAAAAATCCTAGATTTCTGATAATTCTGTGATTTTAAAAAATTCAGAGATTTTTTAAATTTCTGAGATTTCTGAGATATCCGAGAATTCTGAAAATTCTGAGAATTCTGAGATACCTGAGATTTGTGAGATTTTAAAAATGCTGAGATATCTGAGATTTCTGAGATTTTAAAAATTCCGAGGATTCTAGGAATTCTAAGATTTTTGAAAATTCTTAGATTTCTGAGGATTCAGTGATTTTTAAAATTCTGAGATTTTTTGGAATTTCTGAGATTTCTGAGGATTTTAAAAATTCTGAGATTTTTAAAAATTCTGAGATTAAAGAAAATTCTAAGATTTTTGAAAATTATGAGATTTTTGAAATTTCAAATATTTCTGAGATTTGTGGGAGTTTTTAATTTCTGAGATTTCTGAGATATATAAAAATTTTGAGATTTTTGAAAATTCCATTATTTTTGAAAATTCTGAGATTTGTTAAATTTATGAAAACTCTAAATTTTTGAAAATTCTGAGATTTTTGAAATTTTAAAGATTTATAATTGAAAATTCTAAGACTTCCAAAATTTCTGAGATTTCTGAAATTTCTGGGATTTGCAAAATTTCATAAAATTCTGAGATTTTTTAAATTTCAAATATATTTGAGATTTTTGAGATTTCCAAGATATTTGAAAATTCTTACATTTTTGAAATTTCTGAGATTTCAAAAATTTCTGAAAATTCTAAGATTTTGGAAATTTTTAAGATTTCTGAGATTTCTGAGATTCCTAAGAATTCTGATATTTATGAGATTTTGTGCATTTCTGAGTTTTTTTTAAAATTCCGAGGATTCTACGAATTCTGAGATTTTTGAAAATTCTTAGATTTCTGAGAATTATGTGATTTTAAAAATTCTGAGATGTTTTGAAATTTCTGAGATTTCTGAGGTTTTTAAAAATTCTGAGATTTTTGAAAATTCTGAGATTCAAGAAAATTCTAAGATTTTTGAAGATTCTGAGACTTTTGAAATTTCAAAGGTTTTTGAGATTTCTGAGATATCTGAGATTTATTTGATTTTTTAGATTTGTGAGATTTCTGAGATTTTTGGAATTTCTGAGATTTTTGAAAATTCTTAGATTTCTGAGATTTCTGTGATTTTTAAAAATTTCTGAGATTTCTGAGAATTCTGAGAATTCTGAGATATCTAAGATTTCTGAGATTTTAAACATGCTGAGATATCTGAGATTTTGAAATTTCTGAGGATTCTGAGAATTCTGAGCTTTTTGAAAATTCTAAGATTTTTGAAAATTCTTACATTTTTGAAATTTCTGAGATTTTCAAAATTTCTGTAAATTCTGAGATTTTTGAAATTTGAAAGATTTATGCGATATATGAGATTTCGGAGATTTATGAGATTTTTGAGATTTCTGAGATTTCCGAGATTTTTTATTTTTCTGAGATTTCTGAAAATTCTTAGAT
Source organism: Anopheles maculipalpis (assembly GCF_943734695.1). Lineage (NCBI taxonomy): Eukaryota > Metazoa > Arthropoda > Insecta > Diptera > Culicidae > Anopheles > Anopheles maculipalpis. The sequence goes on from NC_064871.1 coordinate 58,099,163, forward strand.
TTCTAAGAATTCTGAGATTGATTAGATTTTTTAGATTTCTGAGATTTATGAGATTTTTTAAATTTTTAAGATATCTGAAAGTCAGTCTGCCTCCAGCTTCCGTAGCGAAAGGACGTGTTTCGCTCGGAAGCGTCATTGTCGATTTTGCATACGGCAGAAAGAGGTTATTGTTCTCTAGTGCGAATGCGTAGTCAACGCGATTACCCGTAACGCACCTATCGGTGTCTCCGTCTTACTCCGATATTCGTGCGGAGAGTGTCCCGTTATCCCTATCGATCGACTGGCGATCGACGTGTGCTCCTGTGGTGTTAGTGTGTGTGTCTGCTGATCGTAGCGATAAGCAAGCGTATCGACGCAACGCTATCGCTTTGATCGGCGCTTGTGCTACAAGTTAGTGTGTGTGTGTCGGTGTGTGTTTATTTGTGCATCGTGTGATACGGTAAGTGTTACCCCTTTTTTATCCGCTCCGTTGTCTCCGGCCCTACCATGGCGGTAGAGCAGGATGCTTCCGACTCTGATCGGGAGAATGATCTTACCAAGGAGGTAAAAAGAAAGCCGGGGCGTCCCAAGGCCGCACCAGCGGCAAAAAAAATTGCCTTGGATGATAGGCCTTCGACTTCGAAGGCCACATGTAGTAGTGTCACTTTGGCAAAGAGTGCCCAGGTGACAAAAAGTGCCCCGCTAACAAAGAGTGCTCCGCTGGTAGCAACTAACGAGCCGCTATCAGAACACCGAGCGCGTGCTTACCCGCCGTCGTGGGAGGGTAAGCCAATAGTGTATTTTATGCCGCGAGTTAAACAACTCGATGTAAGGACGATCGCGGCATCGTTATTTAAAAAGTACCCGGGCGTTGCCGATGTTTTTCGGATGCGCCCAAACAAGATCAGGGTTACCGCAAAGGACCGGGCTCAAGCCAACGTCATTGCGGCTGACCCAGAATATACGGAGCACTATCGTGTTTATATTCCCGGTAGTTTGGTTGAGGTTTCCGGCGTAATCGAGGATTTCGATTACCCTGAGGAGGAAGTGGTGCAATTGGGCTTTGGGGTTTTTCAAATCCCAAACTCGCCCAAGATAAAAGTGCTTGAAGCAAAAAAGCTCTTCAAGCTTGATGCTTCAAGCAAGCAAGAAAAAAAATACATTCCGACTTCCTCAATCAGGGTTACGTTTGAGGGTACGGTACTCCCGCAGGCCCTCATTCTAGAAGGCCTCCGGATACCCATTGACCGGCCGTACGTACCAAGGGTGGCCACCTGTTCAAAGTGCAGTCGGATTGGGCATGCCGATCCGTTTTGCACTCGCAAAACTTCCTGTGGAAAATGCAGAGGGGCACACGCCACCGAGGAGTGCAAAGCCCCTTCCCAGAAATGCTCGCATTGTCGGGATGAGTGGCATGAGGTAGCTTTGTGCCCCGTGTACCGAAAACTCCAAAAGGAGCAGACGAAAACAATTTCCGAGAGGGCACGCGGATCGTACAGCGATTCTCTAAAGGGAGCAAACGCATCAAACCCTTTTGCTGTTTTGGGTACAGATGCAAATGACACGTCCAGCCCGACTGCACTTGAACAGGTGCCATTGAGACCAGTGAAGAGAGTACCTTATAAAAAGGTACAAAGGAAAGTCCTAAGGACAAAAACTAAATCCTTGGCACAACAGCGTCTCGCCAAAGCTAAAGCTTCCACCCCAGTCCAGAAACGAGATGCTGAACAACCCATTCCCGCTCCCCAAACTGCCAGGAAGGAGCCCAAGAAAAAGCGATCCCCCCGGACCGAAGCCCCTCTGGAAAGCTTGGCTTTTCCAATCGGGGGTTCTCCGAAAACCCCTACCCCGTCCCTTTCCGAGATCCTAGAGTCCCTCCTCATGACCCTCAACCTCCCGCAGCACCTGCACATGATCGCTACTTGGGCCCTTCCTTTCCTGAAGGGGATGATCAAACAGTGGCTGGCCCAATGGCCATGCTTAAGCATGATGGTCCGATTGGACGATTAATTCCTCCAAAGGCTACCATCTTACAGTGGAACTGTAGGAGTTTGCTTGGCAAGCTAGACTCCTTTAAAGCATTAGTGGGCGAGCACAACTGCGATGTGTTCGCCCTCTGTGAAACTTGGCTATCGGAAGAAATCAATCTTACCTTCCCTGGATATAATATAATCCGTGAAGATCGCATTACAAGGGGTGGGGGAGTACTAATTGGTGTTCGAAAGAGTCACGCTTTCAACAGAATACCCACTCCTAGACAAGATATTATTGAAACTGTCGCAGTCAAGGCAAAACTTGGCGATCTTCACGTGACAATTGCATCCATTTATATCCCCCCGATAGCCAACAATGAAAAAGAAAAAATTGAAAAGATCAAAGAGGATCTTGGAAATTTAGCAGCGGTCTTGCCTGGACCACTTTTGATCCTGGGAGATTTCAACTCCCATGGAATCGACTGGGGTTGCGATAAGGATGACATTCGCGCTCCAATTATCCGAGACATCTGCGACAGATTTGGGCTTTCAACCCTCAACTCAGGAGAGGCAACTAGGATGCACACACCGAAGAGTAGGGCGAGTGCACTGGACCTGTCTCTATGTCCATCAGCGATGGCCCTGGATTTTAGTTGGAAGGTGATCCAGGACCCTATCGGCAGTGATCACTTGCCGATAGAAATTTCCTACATCAAGGCAGGATGTCCAGGAGGTGGAATCCCCGTTAAATGTGACTTAACGAGGAACATCGACTGGACGAGATACGGTGAATTAGTAGCCGCTTCGCTTTCTCTTGACTTGGAAGATTTGTCTCCAGTACAGGAGTACGAAAAACTTGTTTCAATTATAAACAAGTGCGCTCTTGAAGCCCAAACAAGGCGCTCCCACCAAGCAAGGACATTCAAAAAACCTCCCACTCCTTGGTGGGACAAGGATTGCCAAGCGGCTTTTAATAAGAAGCGGGAGGCGTTTAAAGCATTCCGGGACACGGGCTCAAGGTCTTTATATGAAAAATATAAAAGACTGGAGAGATCGTGCAAAAACCTGTTGAAGGCGAAGAAAAAGGGCTATTGGCGTAGATACGTCAATAACCTAGACCCTTCCGCTTCACTTAATTCGCTTTGGAGGATGGCTAGAAGGATGCGAAACAGTAACAACATCAACGAGAGCGAAAGCTTTTCTGGCGAGTGGCTAAATGAATTTGCCCACAAGCTCTGCCCCGATTTCGTTCCTGCGCAGAATTTTCATCAAAATGCGCCTGGCAGTGACCCTATCATGGACTCACCGTTCACAATGGTTGAACTATCGCTTGCCCTCCTTTCAAGCAAAACTTCTTCCCCAGGCCTGGATCAGATCAACAGCAAACTGCTGCAAAATCTTCCCGACATGGGCAAGAAACGTTTGTTAAGAATCTTCAACGATATGTTGGAGTTCAACAGCGTCCCGCAAGAATGGAGGGAAGTGAAAGTTGTCACTATTTTGAAGCCTGGCAAACCGCCATCAAGACACGATTCATATCGGCCGATATCATTACTTTCGTGTCTGAGGAAACTCCTTGAAAGGATGATTCTTTTACGGTTAGAAGAATGGTTGGAAACCAACAACCTTCTCTCAAGTACTCAGTTTGGTTTTCGTAAAGCCAGGGGTACTAATGACTGTTTAGCGCTTTTGGTGACTGAAATAGAGCTTGCCCGTGCACGCAAGCAGAACATGGGGTCTATCTTCCTTGACATACAGGGGGCATTTGACTCAGTTTCTCCATACAAACTGAGTCAAAAGTTAGAAAATGCGGGCCTGGGACCAAAGTTGAATAACTTGTTATTCAACCTTTTGTCGGAAAAAGCTATGAATTTCAACAATGGTCACGTGCAGTTAAAACGGACCAGTTTCCATGGACTAGCACAAGGGTCCTGCTTGAGCCCTCTGTTATATAACTTTTATGTTAGTGAGATAGACTCTTGTCTAGCGCCAAACTGCAGTCTTAGACAATTGGCAGATGACGGCGTTATATCTTTTGCAAGCAGAGACGCCGACGAAATACAACTGGCTTTATAAACCACTCTGGATAATCTTTCCGAGTGGTCTGAAAACCTTGGTATCAAGTTCTCTGCTACGAAAACTGAGATGGTAGTCTTTTCTCCTTTTAACGATTGGGGAAAAAACAGGGAGAAAAGGCTATATGACCCGAAAATTGATGTCTTTCTGTATGGTGAAAAGATATCAATTACCGACAATTTTCGATACCTTGGTGTATGGTATGGTGTGGTGTGGTTCAATTCTAGGCTAAACTGGAGTACTCACTTCACCCGTCTGGTGCAAAAATGCAGTAAAAGAATCAACTTTCTAAGGACAGTCACAGGATTCTGGTGGGGCGCACATCCATCAGACGTCCTGAGACTGTATAAGAAAACGGTACTATCCGTATTGGAATATGGAAGCATATGCTTCCATTGGGCATCCAATACGTTGATACTCAAGCTTGAAAGGCTACAGTACCGCTGTCTTAGACTCGCACTAGGGAGCATGAAATCCACACACAACATGTCCCTAGAAGTGATGACCGGAGTGATGCCGCTCAAACTACGTTTTGAAATGCTGTCGCTTCGCCTTCTAGTCCGTTGTTCAGTATCAAATCCCTTGATAATAGAAAATTTTGAAGCGCTTCTAGAGACAGGTTCTAAGAGCAAAATCTTCAAGATCTATGAAGATTTTGTTGCCCTACAAGTGCATCCTAGCGCTCCACAGGCATTAAATCGTGCTGCCCTTCCTGAGAACTACAGTTCCATTTTAATAACAGATTCCTCATTGCACGAGGAAATTAAGACCATACCTAATGATCTTCGCCCGAGGGTAGTGCCGGGTATTTTCATGAACAAGTATGGTCATTTAGACCAAATAAGCCAGTACTACACTGATGGATCATCCTCTGAGGAGGGCACTGGCTTCGGTGTTTTTAGCGAGTCCACCGAGGCATTTTTCAAACTGAGGCAGCCATGTAGTGTTTACACCGCAGAGCTAGCCGCAATCTTGTACGCACTATCGATGATAGCAGCGAGACCTTCGGACCAGTACTTCATCTTCACTGATAGCCTTAGTGCTATTGAAGCTCTGAGATCTCCGAAGGCTGTTAAGAGTCAGGATTTCCTCACCATAAAAATCATTGAACTGCTTGGCTCAATGTTCGAAAATGCGTATAAGATCTCGCTAATTTGGGTCCCTTCTCATTGTGGAATTCCCGGCAATGAGAAGGCTGACTCATTGGCCAAAACAGGCGTCCAAGAAGGCGCTTTTTACGACCGACCTATCATGGCCCAGGAGTTCCTTCGTTTTCCACAGCAACTTTTCCTGTCTCGCTGGCAGAGCATGTGGGAGGCGGATGAACTCGGGCGTTTTCTCTTCTCGATCTCTCCGCAAGTGTCCCTGCGGCCTTGGTTCGATGGGCTCTCTGTAGACCGGGCATTCATACGAATGATGTCTCGACTGATGTCGAATCATTTTGCGTTGAATGCTCATCTACAGCGTATAACTCTGGCTCAGACAAAAGTGTGTGGCTGCGGTGACGGATTCCACGATGTGGATCACCTTCTGTGGTCCTGCGTGGAATTTGAAACCGCAAGACCCTCCTTGATGAGCGCAGTCGAGAATATCGGCAGACGACCGGGTACAGAAATTAGAGAAGTGTTGGCTACCAGTGACCTCCCCTACATGAGGATCATTTACCGATTCGCCAGAGACAACGGTCTTGTCCTATGATTCCACATCCCTAGTATCCTTCCAATCCTTATTCGTATTCCCCAACTCCTTTTTTGTTAAATGTTGTGTTGTCTATGTTTTAAGTGTATTTTTTGTAGTGCCACGGGTGATCCGATGACTGGGCAACAGCACTCGAGGGTGATTCCAACACTGCCGTAAAAGGGAGGCAGGCGTTGTTCAAAGTGCAGTGTTCCCCACTCCAGTCCAGTTTTGGCACATTGAGTTTGACAGTGTTGGCGTCGGGTTCGGGGTGTTCGGCGGGTTCAGTCTCGGGAGTAGTGAAGTCGCTTTCGCTGCTGCGGGATAGAGCTTGTCGATCATCCTTTGATTGGACGTTGACTAGATTGAGCTTGGAATGTCATTGCTGGAATGCACTGGAGAGCACTGTACGCAGACAAATAAATGTTCGTGCTGTCTTAACGATGTCTATTTGTTCGTTACAGTCCAGACCATATCGTAAAGATCAACAATAGAACGGCCACAACACCACCGGAATTCGGATATAATGAACCTCCATCATCACATAGACACAACAATAGTCCTGGACCATCAAAACGCACAACATCCACCAATAGATCATCATCATCATCATCATCATCATCATCATCATCATCATCATCATCATCATCATCACCATCATCATCATCACCATCACCACAACCATAACCGAGTATGCCCGGGATAAGGCAAAGAATAAGGAGGAAATGCCTTATCAATATAATTGTACTTTTTTTTTTCAACACAAGTGGTGTTGACAATACGGCACTGGACCGTCATATTCAATTGTAAATTAATAAATAAATAAATAAATAAATATCTGAAAGTTTTTAGATTTCTAGTCATTCTGAGATTTTTTAAATTTCTGAGATTTCTGAGATTTTTAAAAATTCTGAGATTTAAGAAAATTCTAAAATTTTTGAAAATTCTGAGATTTAAGAAAATTCTAAGATTTTTGAAAATTATAAGTTTTTTGAAATTTAAAAGATTTCTGAGATTTATGAGATTTTTTTTAATTTCTGAGATACCTGAGATTTTTGAAAATAATGAGATTTCTATGATTTCTAAGATTTCTGAGATTTTTGAAAATTCTTAGATTCCTGAGATTTTTTATTCTGAGATTTCCGAGATTTGTGATATTTTTGAAAATTCTTAGATTTCTGAGAATTCTGAAATTTCAGAGAATTCAGTGAATCCTATGAATTCTGAGAATTCTTAAAAATCTGAGATTTCTGAGATTATTGAAAATTCTTCAGTTGTTGAAAATTCTGAGATTTTTGTTATTTCTGAGATTTTTGAAAAATCTTAGATTTCTGAGAATTCCGTGATTTTTAAAAATTTTGAGATTTTTTGAATTTCTGAGATTTCTGAGATTTCTGAGATTTTAAAAATGCTGATATATCTGAGAGTTCTGAGATTTTAAAAATTCCGAGAATTCTAAGAATTCTGAGATTTTTGAAAATTCTTAGATTTCTGAAAATTCAGTGATTTTTTAAAATTTCTGAAATTTTTGAGGTTTTTAAAAATTATGAGATTTTTTAAAATTCTGAGAATCAAGAAAATTCTAAGATTTTTGAAAATTATGAGATTTTTGAACTTTTAAAGATTTCTGAGATTTCTGAGATTTATGAGATTTTTTGAAATTTCTGAGATTTCTGAGATTTATAAAAATTCTGAGATTTTTGAAAATTCCATGATTTTTGAAAATTCTGAGATTTTTGATATTTCTGAAATTTCCACAATTTTTGAAAATTCGGAGATTTTTGAAATTTTAAAGATTTTTATTTGAAAATTCTAAGACTTCCAAAATTTCTGAAATTTCTGAAATTTCTGGGATTTGCAAAATTTCATAAAATTCTGAGATTTTTCAAATTTCAAATATATTTGAGATTTTTGAGATATTTGAGATTTACAAGATATTTGGAAATTTTTACATTTTTGAAATTTCTGAGATTTCCAAAATTTCTGAAAATTCTGAGATTTTTGAAATTTTAAAGATTTCTGAGATTTCTGAGATTTTTTAAATTTCTAAGATTTTTGAAAATTCTAACATTTTTGAAAAATGTGAGATTTTTGAAATTTCAAATTTTTTCATGAGATTTTTGAAAATTCTGACATTTCTGTTATTTCTGAGATTTTTAAAATTTCAGAGCTTTCTGAGATTTTTAAATTTGTGAGATTTCTGAAATTTCTGAAATTTTTGAAAATTTTAAGAATTTTGAAAATTCTGAGATTTTTTAAATTTTAACGATTTCTGAGATTTCTTATATTTCTGAGATTTTTGAGATTTTTGAAATTTCTAAGATTTTTGATAATTCTTACATATGTAAAATTTCTGAGATTTCCAAAATTTCTGAAAATTCTAAGATTTTGGAAATTTTTAAGGTTTCTGAGATTTCTGAAATTTCTACGAATTCTGAGATTTATGAGATTTTTTTAATTTCTGAGATACCTGATATTTTTGAAAATTATGAGATTTCTGAGATTTCTAAGATTTCTGAGATTTTTGAAAATTCTTAGATTCCTGAGATTTTTTGAAAATTCTGAGATTTCTGAGATTTGCGATATTTTTGAAAATTCTAAGATTTCCGAGAATTCTGAGAATTCAGAGAATTCAGCGAATCCTAAGAATTCTAAGAATTCTTAAAAATCTGAGATTTCTGAGATTATTGAAAATTCTTAAGTTTTTGAAAATTCTGAGATTTTTGGAATTTCTGAAATTTTTGAAAATCTTAGAATTCTGAGAATTCTGTGATTTTTTAAAAATTCTGAGATTTTTTTAATTTCTGAGAATTCTGAAAATTCTGAGATATCTGAGATTTCTGAGATTTCTGAGATTTCTAAGATTTCTGAGATTTTAAAAATGCTGAGATATGTGAGATTTCTGAGATTTTAAAAATTCCGAGGATTCTAGGAATTCTAAGATTTTTGAAAATTCTTAGATATCTGAGGATTCATTGATTTTTAAAATTCTGAGATTTTTTGAAATTTCAAAGATTTCTGAGATTTTTGAGATTTTTTTAAATTTCTGAGATTTCTGAGATACATAAAAATTTTGAGATTTTTGAAAATTCTATGATTTTTGAAAATTCTGAGATTTGTTAATTTTCTGAAATTTCTAAATTTTTGAAAATTCTGAGATTTTTGAAATTTTAAAGATTTATATTTTAAAATTCCAAGACTTCCAAAATTTCTGAGATTTCTGAAATTTCTGGGATTTGCAAAATTTCATAAAATTCTGAGACTTTTTAAATTTCAAATATATTTGAGATTTTTGAGATTTTTGAGATTTCCAAGATTTTTGAAAATTCTTACATTTTTTGAAATTTTTGAGATATCCAAAATTTCTGAAAATTCTAAGATTTTGGAAATTTTTAAGGTTTCTGAGATTTCTGAAATTCCTAAGAATTCTGAGATTTATGAGATTTTTTGCATTTCTGAGTTTTCTTTAAATTCCGAGGATTCTGCGAATTCTGACATTTTTGAAAATTCTTAGATTTCTGAGAATTATGTGATTTTAAAAATTCTGAGATGTTTTGAAATTTCTGAGATTTCTGAGGTTTTTAAAAATTCTGAGATTTATGAAAATTCTGAGATTCAAGAAAATTCTAAGATTTTTGAATATTCTGAGACTTTTGAAATTTCAAAGGTTTTTGAGATTTCTGACATATCTGAGATTTATTTGATTTTTTAGATTTGTGAGATTTCTGAGATTTTTGGAATTTCTGAGATTTTTGAAAATTATTAGATTTCTGAGATTTCTGTGATTTTTAAAAATTCTGAGATTTCTGAGAATTCTGAGAATTCTGAGATATCTAAGATTTCTGAGATTTTAAACATGCTGAGATATCTCAGATTTTGAAATTTCTGAGGATTCTGAGAATTCTGAGCTTTTTGAAAATTCTAAGATTTTTGAAAGTTCTTACATTTTTGAAATTTCTGAGATTTTCAAAATTTCTGTAAATTCTGAGATTTTTGAAATTTGAAAGATTTATGCGATATATGAGATTTCGGAGATTTATGAGATTTCTGGGATTTCCGGGATTTTTTATTTTTCTGAGATTTCTGAAAATTCTTAGATTTCTAAGAATTCTGAGATTGATGAGATTTTTTAGATTTCTGAGATTTATGAGATTTTTTAAATTTTTAAGATATCTGAAAGTTCCTAGATTTCTAGTCATTCTGAGATTTTTTTAAATTTTTGAGATTTCTGAGATTTTTAAAAATTCTGCGATTTAAGAAAATTCTAAAATTTTTGAAAATTCTGAGATTTAAGAAAATTCTAAGATTTTTGAAAATTATAAGTTTTTTGAAATTTCAAAGATTTCTGAGATTTATGAGATTTTTTTAATTTCTGAGATACCTGAAATTTTTGAAAATAATGAGATTTCTATGATTTCTAAGATTTCTGAGATTTTTTAAAATTCTTAGATTCCTGAGATTTTTTATTCTGAGGTTTCCGAGATTTGTGATATTTTTGAAAATTCTTAGATTTCTTAGAATTCTGAAATTTAAGAGAATTCAGTGAATCCTATGAATTCTGAGAATTCTTAAAAATCTGAGATTTCTGAGATTATTGAAAATTCCTAAGTTTTTGAAAATTCTGAGATTTTTGGTATTTCTGAGATTTTTGAAAAATCTTAGATTTCTGAGAATTCCGTGATTTTTAAAAATTTTGAGATTTTTTGAATTTCTGATATTTCTGAGATTTCTGAGATTTTAAAAATGCTGAGATATCTGAGATTTCTTAGATTTTAAAAATTCCGAGGATTCTAAGAATTCTGAGATTTTTGAAAATTCTTAGATTTCTGAGAATTCAGTGATTTTTTAAAATTTCTGAGATTTTTGAGGTTTTTAAAAATTCTGAGATTTTTTAAAATTCTGAGATTCAAGAAAATTCTAAGATTTTTGAAAATTATGAGATTTTTGAAATTTCAAAGATTTCTGAGATTTCTGAGATTTATGAGATTTTTTGAAATTTCTGAGATTTCTGCGATTTATAAAAATTCTGAGATTTTTGAAAGTTCCATGATTTTTGAAAATTCTGAAATTTCCACAATTTTTGAAAATTCGGAGATTTTTGAAATTTTAAAGATTTTCATTTGAAAATTCTAAGACTTCCAAAATTTCTGAGATTTCTGAAATTTCTGGGATTTGCATAATTTCATAAAATTCTGAGATTTTTCAAATTTCAAATATATTTGAGATTTTTGAGATTTTTGAGATTTACAAGATATTTGAAAATTTTTAACATTTTTGAAATTTCTGAGATTTCCAAAATTCTGAAAACTCTGAGATTTTTGAAATTTTAAAGATTTCTGAGATTTCTGAGATTTTTTAAACTTCTAAGATTTTTGAAAATTCTTACATTTTTGAAAATTGTGAGATTTTTGAAATTTCAAATTTTTTCATGAGATTTCTGAAAATTCTGACATTTCTGTTATTTCTGAGATTTTTAAAATTTCAGAGCGTTCTGAGATTTTTAAATTTGTGAGATTTCTGAAATTTTTGAAAATTTTAAGAATTTTGAATATTCTGAGATTTTTTAAATTTTAACGATTTCTGAGATTTCTTATTTCTGAGATTTTTGAGATTTTTGAAATTTCTAAGATTTTTGATAATTCTTACATATTTAAAATTTCTGAGATTTCCAAAATTTCTGAAAATTCTAAGATTTTGGAAATTTTTAAGGTTTCTGAGATTTCTGAAATTTCTAAGAATTCTGAGATTTATGAGATTTTTTTAATTTCTTAGATACCTGAGATTTTTGAAAATTATGAGATTTCTGAGATTTCTTAGAGTTCTGAGATTTTTAAAATTCTTAGATTCCTGAGATTTTTTGAAAATTCTGAGATTTCTGAGATTTGCGATATTTTTGAAAATTCTTAGATTTCTGAGAATTCTGAGAATTCAGAGAATTCAGCGAATCCTATGAATTCTAAGAATTCTTAAAAATCTGAGATTTCTGAGATTATTGAAAATTCTTAAGTTTCTGAAAATTCTGAGATTTTTGTTATTTCTGAGATTTTTGAAAAATCTTAGATTTCTGAGAATTCCGTGATTTTTAAAAATTTTGAGATTTTTTGAATTTCTGAGATTTCTGAGATTTCTGAGATTTTAAAAATGCTGAGATATCTGAGATTTCTGAGATTTTAAAAATTCCGAGGATTCTAAGAATTCTGAGATTTTTGAAAATTCTTAGATTTCTGAGAATTTAGTGATTTTTTAAAATATCTGAGATTTTTGAGGTTTTTAAAAATTCTGAGATTTTTTAAAATTCTGAGATTCAAGAAAATTCTAAGATTTTTGAAAATTATGAGATTTTTGAAATTTCAAAGATTTCTGAGATTTCTGAGATTTATGTGATTTTTTGAAATTTCTGAGATTTCTGAGATTTATAAAAATTCTGAGATTTTTGAAAATTCCATGATTTTTGAAAATTCTGAGATTTTTGAAATTTCTGAAATTTCCAAAATTTTTGAAAATTCGGAGATTTTTGAAATTTTAAAGATTTTTATTTGAAAATTCTAAGACTTCCAAAATTTCTGAGATTTCTGAAATTTCTGGGATTTGCATAATTTCATAAAATTCTGAGATTTTTCAAATTTCAAATATATTTGAGATTTTTGGGATTTCCAAGATATTTGAAAATTTTTAAATTTTTGAAATTTTTGAGATTTCCAAAATTTCTGAAAACTCTGAGATTTTTGAAATTTTAAAGATTCCTGAGATTTCTGAGATTTTTGAAATTTATAAAATTTTTGAAAATTCTTACACTTTTGAAAATTGTGAGATTTTTGAAATTTCAAATTTTTTCATAAGATTTCTGAAAATTCTGACATTTGTGTTATTTCTGAGATTGTTAAAATTACAGAGCTTTCTGAGATTTTTAATTTTGTGAGATTTCTGAAATTTCTGAAATTTTTGAAAATTTAAAGAATTTTGAAAATTCTGAGTTTTTTTTTAAATTTTAACGATTTCTGAGATTTCTTATGTTTCTGAGATTTTTGAGATTTTTGAAATTTCTAAGATTTTTGATAATTCTTACATATGTGAAATTTCTGAGATTTCCAAAATTTCTGAAAATTCTAAGATTTTGGAAATTTTTAAGGTTTCTGAGATTTCTGAGATTTCTAAGAATTCTGAGATTTATGAGATTTTTTTAATTTCTGAGATACCTGAGATTTTTGAAAATTATGAGATTTCTGAGATTTCTAAGATTTCTAAGATTTCTGAGATTTTTGAAAATTCTTAGATTCGTGAGATTTTTTGAAGAATTCTGAGATTTCTGAGATTTGCAATATTTTTGAAAATTCTTAGATTCCTGAGAATTCTGAGAATTCAGAGAATTCAGCGAATCCTAAGAATTCTGAGAATTCTTAAAAATCTGAGATTTCTGAGATTATTGAAAATACTTAAGTTTTTGAAAATTCTGAGATTTTTGGAATTTCTGTGATTTTTGAAAATCTTAGAATTTTGAGAATTTTGTAATTTTGAAAAATTCTGAGATTTTTTAAATTGCTCTGAGAATTCTGAAATATCTGAGATTTCTGAGATTTCTGAGATTTTAATAATGCTGAGATATCTGAGATTTTAAAAATTCCGAGGATTCTAGGAATTCTAAGATTTTTGAAAATTCTTAGATTTCTGAGGATTCAGTGATTTTTAAAATTCTGAGATTTTTTGAAATTTCTGAGATTTCTGAAGATTTTAAAAATTCTGAGATTAAAGAAAATTCTAAGATTTTTGAAAATTATGAGATTTTTGAAATTTCAAAGATTTCTGAGATTTGTTAGATTTTTTTAAATTTCTGAGATTTCTGAGATATATAAAAATTTTGAGATTTTTGAAAATTCTATGATTTTTGAAAATTCTGAGATTGGTTAAATTTCTGAAATTTCTAAATTTTTGAAAATTCTGAGATTTTCGAAATTTTAAAGATTTACTTTTGAAAATTCCAAGACTTCCAAAATTTCTGAGATTTCTAAAATTTCTGGGATTTGCAAAATTTCATAAAATTCTGAGATTTTTTAAATTTCAAATATATTTGAGATTTTTGAGATTTTTGAGATTTCCAAGATTTTTGAAAATTCTTACATTTTTGAAATTTCTGAGATTTCTTCCAAATTTCTGAGACCAAAATTTCTGAAAATTCTAAGATTTAGGAAATTTTTAAGATTTCTGAGATTTCTGAGATTCCTTAGAATTCTGAGATTTATGAAATTTTTTGCATTTCTGAGTTTTTTTTAAATTCCGAGGATTCTGCGAATTCTGAGATTTTTGGAAATTCTAAGATTTCTGAGAATTATGTGATTTTAAAAATTCTGAGATGTTTTGAAATTTCTGAGATTTCTGAGACTTTTAAAAATTCTAAGAATATTGAAATTTCAAAGGTTTTTGAGATTTCTGAGATATCTGAGATTTATTTGATTTTTTAGATTTGTCAGATTTCTGAGATTTTTGAAAATTCTTAGATTTCTGAGATTTCTGTGATTTTTAAAAATTCTGAGATTTCTGAGAATTCTGAGAATTCTGAGATATCTAAGATTTCTGAGATTTTAAACATGCTGAGATATCTGAGATTTTGAAATTTCTGAGGATTCTGAGAATTCTGAGCTTTTTGAAAATTCTAAGATTTTTGAAAATTCTTACATTTTTGAAATTTCTGAGATTTTCAAAATTTCTGTAAATTCTGAGATTTTTGAAATTTGAAAGATTTATGCGATATATGAGATTTCGGAGATTTATTAAATTTTTGAGATTTCTGAGATTTCCGAGATTTTTTATTTTTCTGAGATTTCTGAAAATTCTTAGATTTCTAAGAATTCTGAGATTGATTAGATTTTTTAGATTTCTGAGATAAATGAGATTTTTTAAAGTTTAAAGATATCTGAAAGTTCCTAGATTTCTAGTCGTTCTGAGCTTTTTTTTAATTTCTTAAATTTCTGAGATTTTCAAAAATTCTGAGATTTAAGAAAATTCTAAAATTTTTGAAAATTCTGAGATTTAAGAAAATTCTAAGATTTTTGAAAATTGTAAGTTTTTTGAAATTTCAAAGTTTTCTGAGATTTATGAGATTTTTTAAATTTCTGAGATACCTGAGATTTTCGAAAATAATGAGATTTCTATGATTTCTAAGATTTCTGAGATTTTTGAAAATTCTTAGATTCCTGAGATTTTTTATTCTGAGATTTCCGAGATTTGAGATATTTTTGAAAATTCTTAGATTTCTGAGAATTCTGAAATTTAAGAGAATTCAGTGAATCCTATGAATTCTGAGAATTCTTAAAATTCTGAGATTTCTGAGATTATTGAAAATTCCTAAGTTTTTGAAAATTCTGAGATTTTTGGTATTTCTGAGATTTTTGAAAAATCTTAGATTTCTAAGAATTCCGTGATTTTTAAAAATTTTGACATTTTTTGAATTTCTGATATTTCTGAGATTTCTTAGATTTTAAAAATCCCGAGGATTCTAAGAATTCTGAGATTTTTGAAAATTCTTAGATTTCTGAGAATTCAGTGATTTTTTAAAATTTCTGAGATTTTTGAGGTTTTTAAAAATTCTGAGATTTTTTAAAATTCTGAGATTCAAGAAAGTTCTAAGATTTTTGAAAATTATGAGATTTTTGAAATTGCAAAGATTTCTGAGATTTCTGAGATTTATGAGTTTTTTTGAAATATCTGAGATTTCTGAGATTTATAAAAATTCTGAGATTTTTGAAAATTCCATGATTTTTGAAAATTCTGAGATTTTTGATATTTCTGAAATTTCCACAATTTTTGAAAATTCGGAGATTTTTGAAATTTTAAAGATTTTTATTTGAAAATTCTAAGACTTAAAAAATTTCTGAGATTTCTGAAATTTCTGGGATTTGCATAATTTCATAAAATTCTGATATTTTTCAAATTTCAAATATATTTGAGATTTTTGAGATTTTTGAGATTTACAAGATATTTGAAAATTTTTACATTTTTGAAATTTCTGAGATTTCCAAAATTTCTGAAAACTCTGAGATTTTTGAAATTTTAAAGATTTCTGAGATTTCTGAGATTTTTTAAATTTCTAAGATTTTTGAAAATTCTTACATTTTTGAAAATTGTGAGATTTTTGAAATTTCAAATTTTTCCATGAGATTTCTGAAAATTCTGACATTTCTGTTATTTCTGAGATTTTTAAAATTACAGAGCTTTCTGAGATTTTTCAATTTGTGAGATTTCTGAAATTTCTGAAATTTTTGAAAATTTTAAGAATTTTGAAAATTCTGAGATTTTTTAAATTTAAACGATTTCTGAGATTTCTTATATTTCTGAGATTTTTGAGATTTTTGGAATTTCTAAGATTTTTGATAATTCTTACATATGTAAAATTTCTGAGATTTCCAAAATTTCTGAAAATTCTAAGATTTTGGAAATTTTTAAGGTTTCTGAGATTTCTGAAATTTCTAAGAATTCTGAGATTTATGAGATTTTTTTAATTTCTGAAATACCTGAGATTTTTGAAAATTATGAGATTTCTGAGATTTCTAAGATTTCTGAGATTTTTGAAAATTCTTAGATTACTGAGATTTTTTGGAAATTCTGAGATTTATGAGATTTGCGATATTTTTCAAAATTCTAAGATTTCTGAGAATTCTGAGAATTCAGAGAATTCAGCGAATCCTAAGAATTCTAAGAATTTTTAAAAATCTGAGATTTCTGAGATTATTGAAAGTTCTTAAGTTTTTGAAAATTCTGAGATTTTTGGAATTTCTGAGATTTTTGAAAATCTTAGAATTCTGAGAATTCTGTGATTTTTCAAAAATTCTGAGATTTTTTTAATTTCTGAGAATTCTGAGATACCTGAGATTTCTGAGATTTAAAAAATGCTGAGATATGTGAGATTTCTGAGATTTTAAAAATTCCGAGGATTCTAGGAATTCTGCGATTTTTGAAAATTCTTAGATTTCTGAGGATTCAGTGATTTTTAAATTTCTGAGATTTTTTGAAATTTCAAAGATTTCTGAGATTTATGAGATTTTTTAAATTTCTGAGATTTATAAAAATTTTGATATTTTTGAAAATTCCATGATTTTTGAAAATTCTGAGATTTTTTAAATTTCTGAAATTTCCAAATTTTTGAAAATTCTGAGATTTTTGAAATTTTAAAGATTTTTATTTGAAAAATCTAAGACTTCCAAAGTTTCTGAGATTTCTGAAATTTCTGGGATTTGCATAATTTCATAAAATTCTGAGATTTTTTAAATTTCAAATATATTTGAGATTTTTGAGATTCCCACGATTTTTGAAAATTTTTACATTTTTGAAATTTCTGAGACTTCCAAAATTTCTGAAAACTCGGAGATTTTTGAAATTTTAAAGATTTCTGAGATTTCTGAGATTTTTTAAATTTCTAAGATTTTTGAAAATTCTTATATTTTTGAAAATTGTGAGATTTTTTAAATTTCAAATTTTTTCATGAGATTTCTGAAAATTCTGACATTTCTGTTATTTCTGAGATTTTTAAACTTTCAAAGCTTTCTGAGATTTTTAAATTTGTGAGATTTCTGAAATTTCTGAAATTTTTGAAAATTTTAAAAATTTTGAAAATTATGAGATTTTTAAAATTTTAACGATTTCTGATATTTCTTAAATTTGTGAGATTTTTGATATTTTTGAAATTTCTAAGATTTTTGATAATTCTTACATATGTGAAATTTCTGAGATTTCCAAAATTTCTGAAAATTCTAAGATTTTGGAAATTTTTAAGGTTTCTGAGATTTCTGAGATTTCTAAGAATTCTGAGATTTATGAGATTTTTTTAATTTCTGAGATACCTGAGATTTTTGAAAATTATGAGATTTCTGAGATTTCTAAGATTTCTGAGATTTTTGAAAATTCTTAGATTCCTGAGATTTTTTGAAAATTCTGAGATTTCTGAGATTTTCGATATTTTTGAAAATTCTTAGATTTCTGAGAATTCTGAGAATTCAGAGAATTCAGCGAATCCCAAGAATTCAAAGAATTCTTAAAAATCTGAGATTTCTGAGATTATTGAAAATTCTCAAGTTTTTGAAAATTCTGAGATTTTTGTTATTTCTGAGATTTTTGAAAAATCTTAGATTTCTGAGAATTCCGTGATTTTTTAAAATTTCTGAGATTTTTGAGGTTTTTAAAAATTCTGAGATTTTTTAAAATTCTGAGATTCAAGAAAATTCTAAGATTTTTGAAAATTATGAGATTTTTGAAATTTCAAAGATTTCTGAGATTTCTGAGATTTATGAGATTTTTTGAAATTTCTGAGATTTTTGAGATTTATTAAAATTCTGAGATTTTTGAAAATTCCATTATTTTTGAAAATTCTGAGATTTTTGAAATTTCTGAAATTACCAAAATTTTTGAAAATTCGGAGATTTTTGAAATTTTAAAGATTTTTATTTGAAAATTCTAAGCCTTCCAAAATTTCTGAGATTTCTGAAATTTCTGGGATTTGCAAAATTTTATAAAATTCTGAGATTTTTCAAATTTCAAATATATTTGAGATTTTTTAGATTTTTGAGATTTCCAAGATATTTGAAAATTTTTACATTTTTGAAATTTCTGAGATTTCCAAAATTTCTGAAAACTCTGAGATTTTTGAAATTTTAAAGATTTCTGAGATTTCTGAGATTTTTTAAATTTCTAAGATTTTTGAAAATTCTTATATTTTTGAAAATTGTGAGATTTTTTAAATTTCAAATTTTTTCATGACATTTCTGAAAATTCTGACATTTCTGTTATTTCTGAGATTTTTAAAATTTCAGAGCTTTCTGAGATTTTTAAATTTGTGAGATTTCTGAAATTTCTGAAATTTTTGAAAATTTTAAAAATTTTGAAAATTCTGAGATTTTTAAAATTTTAACGATTTCTGAGATTTCTAATATTTGTGAGATTTTTGATATTTTTGAAATTTCTAAGATTTTTGATAATTCTTACATATGTGAAATTTCTGAGATTTCCAAAATTTCTGAAAATTCTAAAATTTTGGAAATTTTTAAGGTTTCTGAGATTTCTGAGATTTCTAAGAATTCTGAGATTTATGAGATTTTTTTAATTTCTGAGATACCTGAGATTTTTGAAAATTATGAGATTTCTGAGATTTCTAAGATTTCTGAGATTTTCGAAAATTCTTAGATTCCTGAGATTTTTTGAAAATTCTGAGATTTCTGAGATTTTCGATATTTTTGAAAATTCTTAGATTTCTGAGAATTCTGAGAATTCAGAGAATTCAGCGAATCCTAAGAATTCTAAGAATTCTTAAAAATCTGAGATTTCTAAGGTTATTGAAAATTGTTAAGTTTTTGAAAATTCTGAGATTTTTGTTATTTCTGAGATTTTTGAAAAATCTTAGATTTCTGAGAATTCCGTGATTTTTTAAAATTTCTGAGATTTTTGAGGTTTTTAAAAATTCGGAGATTTTTTAAAATTCTGAGATTCAAGAAAATTCTAAGATTTTTGAAAATTATGAGATTTTTGAAATTTCAAAGATTTCTGAGATTTCTGAGATTTATGAGATTTTTTGAAATTTCTGAGATTTTTTAGATTTATAAAAATTCTGAGATTTTTGAAAATTCCATGATTTTTGAAAATTCTGAGATTTTTGAAGTTTCTGAAATTTCCAAAATTTTTGAAAATTCGGAGATTTTTGAAATTTTAAAGATTTATATTTGAAAATTCCAAGACTTCCAAAATTTCTGAGATTTCTAAAATTTCTGGGATTTGCAAAATTTCATAAAATTCTGAGATTTTTTAAATTTCAAATATATTTGAGATTTTTGAGATTTTTGAGATTTCCAAGATTTTTGAAAATTCTTACATTTTTGAAATTTCTGAGATTTCCAAAATTTCTGAAAATTCTAAGATTTTGGGAATTTATAAGGTTTCTGAGATTTCTGAGATTCCTTAGAATTCTGAGATTTATGAGATTTTTTGCATTTCTGAGTTTTTTTTAAATTCCGAGGATTCTGCGAATTCTGAGATTTTTGAAAATTCTTAGATTTCTGAGAGTTATGTGATGTTAAAAATTCTGAGATGTTTTGAAATTTCTGAGATTTTTGAGGTTTTTAAAAATTCTGAGATTTTTGAAAATTCTGAGATTCAAGAAAATTCTAAGATTTTTGAAGATTCTGAGACTTTTGAAATTTCAAAGGTTTTTGAGATTTCTGAGATATCTGAGATTTATTTGATTTTTTAGATTTGTGAGATTTCTGAGATTTTCGGAATTTCTGAGATTTTTGAAAATTCTTAGATTTCTGAGATTTCTGTGATTTTTAAAAATTCTGAGATTTCTGAGAATTCTGAGAATTCTGAGATATCTAAGATTTCTGAAATTTTAAACATGCTGAGATATCTGAAATTTTGAAATTTCTGAGGATTCTGAGAATTCTGAGCTTTTTGAAAATTCTAAAATTTTTGAAAATTCTTACATTTTTGAAATTTCTGAGATTTTCAAAATTTCTGTAAATTCTGAGATTTTTGTAATTTGAAAGATTTGTGCGATGTATGAGATTTCGGAGATTTATGAATTTTTTTAGATTTCTGAGATTTCCGAGATTTTTTATTTTTCTGAGATTTCTGAAAATTCTTAGATTTCTAAGAATTCTGAGATTGATTAGATTTTTTAGATTTCTGAGATTTATGAGATTTTTTAAAGTTTTAAGATATCTGAAAGTTCCTAGATTTCTAGTCATTCTGAGATTTTTTTAAATTTCTGAGATTTCTGAGATTTTTAAAAATTCTGAGATTTAAGAAAATTCTAAAATTTTTGAAAATTCTGAGATTTAAGAAAATTCTAAGATTTTTGAAAATTATAAGTTTTTTGAAATTTCAAAGATTTCTGAGATTTATGAGATTTTTTTAATTTCTGAGATACCTGAGATTTTTGAAGATAATGAGATTTCTATGATTTCTAAGATTTCTGAGATTTTTGAAAATTCTTAGATTCCTGAGATTTTTTATTCTGAGATTTCCGAGATTTGTGATATTTTTGAAAATTCTTAGATTTCTGAGAATTCTGAAATTTAAGAGAATTCAGTGAATCCTATGAATTCTGAGAATTCTTAAAAATCTGAGATTTCTGAGATTATTGAAAATTCCTAAGTTTTTGAAAATTCTGAGATTTTTGGTATTTCTGAGATTTTTGAAAAATCTTAGATTTCTGAGAATTCCGTGATTTTTAAAAATTTTGAGATTTTTTGAATTTCTGATATTTCTGAGATTTCTGAGATTTTAAAAATGCTGAGATATCTGAGATTTCTTAGATTTTAAAAATTCCGAGGATTCTAAGAATTCTGAGATTTTTGAAAATTCTTAGATTTCTGAGAATTCAGTGATTTTTTAAAATTTCTGAGATTTTTGAGGTTTTTAAAAATTCTGAGATTTTTTAAAATTCTGAGATTCAAGAAATTTCTAAGATTTTTGAAAATTATGAGATTTTTGAAATTTCAAAGATTTCTGAGATTTCTGAGATTTATGAGATTTTTTGAAATTTCTGAGATTTCTGAGATTTATAAAAATTCTGAGATTTTTGAAAATTCCATGATTTTTGAAAATTCTGAGATTTTTGAAATTTCTGAAATTTCCACAATTTTTGAAAATTCGGAGATTTTTGAAATTTTAAAGATTTTTATTTGAAAATTCTAAGACTTCCAAAATTTCTGAGATTTCTGAAATTTCTGGGATTTGCATAATTTCATAAAATTTTGAAATTTTTCAAATATCAAATATATTTGAGATTTTTGAGATTTTTGAGATTTACAAGATATTTGAAAATTTTTACATTTTTGAAATTTCTGAGATTTCCAAAATTTCTGAAAACTCTGAGATTTTTGAAATTTTAAAGATTTCTGAGATTTCTGAGATTTTTTAAATTTCTAAGAATTTTGAAAATTGTGAGATTTTTGAAATTTCAATTTTTTTCATGAGATTTCTGAAAATTCTGACATTTCTGTTATTTCTGAGATTTTTAAAATTACAGAGCTTTCTGAGATTTTTAAATTTGTGAGATTTCTGAAATTTCTGAAATTTTTGAAAATTTTAAGAATTTTGAAAATTCTGAGATTTTTTAAAATTTTAACGATTTCTGAGATTTCTTATATTTCTGAGATTTTTGAGATTTTTGGAATTTCTAAGATTTTTGATAATTCTTACATATGTAAAATTTCTGAGATTTCCAAAATTTCTGAAAATTATAAGATTTTGGAAATTTTTAAGGTTTCTGAGATTTCTGAAATTTCTAAGAATTCTGAGATTTATGAGATTTTTTTAATTTCTGAAATACCTGAGATTTTTGAAAATTATGAGATTTCTGAGATTTCTAAGATTTCTGAGATTTTTGAAAATTCTTAGATTCCTGAGTTTTTTTGAAAATTCTGAGATTTCTGAGATTTGCGATATTTTTGAAAATTCTAAGATTTCTGAGAATTCTGAGAATTCAGAGAATTCAGCGAATCCTAAGAATTCTAAGAATTTTTATAAATCTGAGATTTCTGAGATTATTGAAAGTTCTTAAGTTTTTGAAAATTCTGAGATTTTTGGAATTTCTGAGATTTTTGAAAATCTTAGAATTCTGAGAATTCTGTGATTTTTCAAAAATTCTGAGATTTTTTTAATTTCTGAGAATTCTGAGAATTCTGAGATACCTGAGATTTCTGAGATTTTAAAAATGCTGAGATATGTGAGATTTCTGAGATTTTAAAAATTCCGAGGATTCTTGGAGTTCTAAGATTTTGGAAAAGTCTTAGATTTCTGAGGATTCAGTGATTTTTAAATTTCTGAGATTTTTTGAAATTTCAAAGATTTCTGAGATTTATGAGATTTTTTTAAATTTCTGAGATTTCTGAGATTTATAAAAATTTTGATATTTTTGAAAATTCCATGATTTTTGAAAATTCTGAGATTTTTTAAATTTCTGAAATTTCCAAATTTTTTAAAATTCTGAGATTTTTGAAATTTTAAAGATTTTTATTTGAAAATTCTAAGACTTCCAAAATTTCTGAGATTTCTGAAATTTCTGGGATTTGCATAATTTCATAAAATTCTGAGATTTTTTAAATTTCAAATATATTTGAGATTTTTGAGATTTCCACGATTTTTGAAAATTTTTACATTTTTGAAATTTCTGAGATTTCCAAAATTTCTGAAAACTCTGAGATTTTTGAAATTTTAAAGATTTCTGAGATTTCTGAGATTTTTTAAATTTCTAAGATTTTTGAAAATTCTTATATTTTTGAAAATTGTGAGATTTTTGAAATTTCAAATTTTTTCATGAGATTTCTGAAAATTCTGACATTTCTGTTATTTCTGAGATTTTTAAAATTTCAGAGCTTTCTGAGATTTTTAAATTTGTGAGATTTCTGAAATTTCTGAAATTTTTGAAAATTTTAAAAATTTTGAAAATTCTGAGATTTTTAAAATTTTAACGATTTCTGAGATTTCTTATATTTGTGAGATTTTTGATATTTTTGAAATTTCTAAGATTTTTGATAATTCTTACATATGTGAAATTTCTGAGATTTCCAAAATTTCTGAAAATTCTAAGATTTTGGAAATTTTTAAGGTTTCTGAGATTTCTGAGATTTCTAAGAATTCTGAGATTTATGAGATTTTTTTAATTTCTGAGATACCTGAGATTTTTGAAAAATATGAGATTTCTGAGATTTCTAAGATTTCTGAGATTTTTGAAAATTCTTAGATTCCTGAGATTTTTTGAAAATTCTGAGATTTCTGAGATTTCTGTGATTTTTAAAAATTCTGAGATTTCTGAGAATTCTGAGAATTCTGAGATATCTAAGATTTCTGAGATTTTAAACATGCTGAGATATCTGAAATTTTGAAATTTCTGAGGATTCTGAGAATTCTGAGCTTTTTGAAAATTCTAAAATTTTTGAAAATTCTTACATTTTTGAAATTTCTGAGATTTTCAAAATTTCTGTAAATTCTGAGATTTTTGTAATTTGAAAGATTTGTGCGATGTATGAGATTTCGGCGATTTATGAATTTTTTTAGATTTCTGAGATTTCCGAGATTTTTTATTTTTCTGAGATTTCTGAAAATTCTTAGATTTCTAAGAATTCTGAGATTGATTAGATTTTTTAGATTTCTGAGATTTATGAGATTTTTTAAAGTTTTAAGATATCTGAAAGTTCCTAGATTTCTAGTCATTCTGAGATTTTTTTAAATTTCTGAGATTTCTGAGATTTTTAAAAATTCTGAGATTTAAGAAAATTCTAAAATTTTTGAAAATTCTGAGATTTAAGAAAATTCTAAGATTTTTGAAAATTATAAGTTTTTTGAAATTTCAAAGATTTCTGAGATTTATGAGATTTTTTTAATTTCTGAGATACCTGAGATTTTTGAAGATAATGAGATTTCTATGATTTCTAAGATTTCTGAGATTTTTGAAAATTCTTAAATTCCTGAGATTTTTTATTCTGAGATTTCCGAGATTTGTGATATTTTTGAAAATTCTTAGATTTCTGAGAATTCTGAAATTTAAGAGAATTCAGTGAATCCTATGAGTTCTGAGAATTCTTAAAAATCTGAGATTTCTGAGATTATTGAAAATTCCTAAGTTTTTGAAAATTCTGAGACTTTTGGTATTTCTGAGATTTTTGAAAAATCTTAGATTTCTGAGAATTCCGTGATTTTTAAAAATTTTGAGATTTTTAGAATTTCTGATATTTCTGAGATTTCTGAGATTTTAAAAATGCTGAGATATCTGAGATTTCTTAGATTTTAAAAATTCCGAGGATTCTAAGAATTCTGAGATTTTTGAAAATTCTTAGATTTCTGAGAATTCAGTGATTTTTTAAAATTTCTGAGATTTTTGAGGTTTTTAAAAATTCTGAGATTTTTTAAAATTCTGAGATTCAAGAAAATTCTAAGATTTTTGAAAATTATGAGATTTTTGAAATTTCAAAGATTTCTGAGATTTCTGAGATTTATGAGATTTTTTGAAATTTCTGAGATTTCTGAGATTTATAAAAATTCTGAGATTTTTGAAAATTCCATGATTTTTGAAAATTCTGAGATTTTTGAAATTTCTGAAATTTCCAAAATTTTTGAAAATTCGGAGATTTTTGAAATTTTAAAGATTTTTATTTGAAAATTCTAAGACTTCCAAAATTTCTGAGATTTCTGAAATTTCTGGGATTTGCATAATTTCATAAAATTCTGAAATTTTTCAAATTTCAAATATATTTGAGATTTTTGAGATTTTTGAGATTTACAAGATATTTGAAAATTTTTACATTTTTGAAATTTCTGAGATTTCCAAAATTTCTGAAAACTCTGAGATTTTTGAAATTTTAAAGATTTCTGAGATTTCTGAGATTTTTTAAATTTCTAAGATTTTTGAAAATTGTGAGATTTTTGAAATTTCAATTTTTTTCATGAGATTTCTGAAAATTCTGACATTTCTGTTATTTCTGAGATTTTTAAAATTACAGAGCTTTCTGAGATTTTTAAATTTGTGAGATTTCTGAAATTTCTGAAATTTTTGAAAATTTTAAGAATTTTGAAAATTCTGAGATTTTTTAAAATTTTAACGACTTCTGAGATTTCTTATATTTCTGAGATTTTTGAGATTTTTGGAATTTCCAAGATTTTTGATAATTCTTACATATGTAAAATTTCTGAGATTTCCAAAATTTCTGAAAATTATAAGATTTTGGAAATTTTTAAGGTTTCTGAGATTTCTGAAATTTCTAAGAATTCTGAGATTTATGAGATTTTTTTAATTTCTGAAATACCTGAGATTTTTGAAAATTATGAGATTTCTGAGATTTCTAAGATTTCTGAGATTTTTGAAAATTCTTAGATTCCTGAGATTTTTTGAAAATTCTGAGATTTCTGAGATTTGCGATATTTTTGAAAATTCTAAGATTCCTGAGAATTCTGAGAATTCAGAGAATTCAGCGAATCCTAAGAATTCTAAGAATTTTTAAAAGTCTGAGATTTCTGAGATTATTGAAAGTTCTTAAGTTTTTGAAAATTCTGAGATTTTTGGAATTTCTGAGATTTTTGAAAATCTTAGAATTCTGAGAATTCTGTGATTTTTCAAAAATTCTGAGATTTTTTTAATTTCTGAGAATTCTGAGAATTCTGAGATACCTGAGATTTCTGAGATTTTAAAAATGCTGAGATATGTGAGATTTCTGAGATTTTAAAAATTCCGAGGATTCTTGGAGTTCTAAGATTTTTGAAAATTCTTAGATTTCTGAGGATTCAGTGATTTTTAAATTTCTGAGATTTTTTGAAATTTCAAAGATTTCTGAGATTTATGAGATTTTTTTAAATTTCTGAGATTTCTGAGATTTATAAAAATTTTGATATTTTTGAAAATTCCATGATTTTTGAAAATTCTGAGATTTTTTAAATTTCTGAAATTTCCAAATTTTTGAAAATTCTGAGATTTTTGAAATTTTAAAGATTTTTATTTGAAAATTCTAAGACTTCCAAAATTTCTGAGATTTCTGAAATTTCTGGGATTTGCATAATTTCATAAAATTCTGAGATTTTTTAAATTTCAAATATATTTGAGATTTTTGAGATTTCCACGATTTTTGAAAATTTTTACATTTTTGAAATTTCTGAGATTTCCAAAATTTCTGAAAACTCTGAGATTTTTGAAATTTTAAAGATTTCTGAGATTTCTGAGATTTTTTAAATTTCTAAGATTTTTGAAAATTCTTATATTTTTGAAAATTGTGAGATTTTTGAAATTTCAAATTTTTTCATGAGATTTCTGAAAATTCTGACATTTCTGTTATTTCTGAGATTTTTAAAATTTCAGAGCTTTCTGAGATTTTTAAATTTGTGAGATTTCTGAAATTTCTGAAATTTTTGAAAATTTTAAAAATTTTGAAAATTCTGAGATTTTTAAAATTTTAACGATTTCTGAGATTTCTTATATTTGTGAGATTTTTGATATTTTTGAAATTTCTAAGATTTTTGATAATTCTTACATATGTGAAATTTCTGAGATTTCCAAAATTTCTGAAAATTCTAAGATTTTGGAAATTTTTAAGGTTTCTGAGATTTCTGAGATTTCTAAGAATTCTGAGATTTATGAGATTTTTTTAATTTCTGAGATACCTGAGATTTTTGAAAAATATGAGATTTCTGAGATTTCTAAGATTTCTGAGATTTTTGAAAATTCTTAGATTCCTGAGATTTTTTGAAAATTCTGAGATTTCTGAGATTTTCGATATTTTTGAAAATTCTTAGATTTCTGAGAATTCTGAGAATTCAGAGAATTCAGCGAATCCTAAGAATTCTAAGAATTCTAAAAAATCTGAGATTTCTGAGATTATTGAAAATTATTAAGTTTTTGAAAATTCTGAGATTTTTGTTATTTCTGAGATTTTTGAAAAATCTTAGATTTCTAAGAATTCCGTGATTTTTTAAAATTTCTGAGATTTTTGAGGTTTTTAAAAATTCTGAGATTTTTTAAAATTCTGAGATTCAAGAAAATTCTAAGATTTTTGAAAATTATGAGATTTTTGAAATTTCAAAGATTTCTGAGATTTCTGAGATTTATGAGATTTTTTGAAATTTCTGAGATTTTTGAGATTTATAAAAATTCTGAGATTTTTGAAAATTCCATGATTTTTTAAAATTCTGAGATATTTGAAATTTCTGAAATTTCCAAAATTTTTGAAAATTCGGAGATTTTTGAAATTTTAAAGATTTTTATTTGAAAATTCTAAGACTTCCAAAATTTCTGAGATTTCTGAAATTTCTGGGATTTGCAAAATTTCATAAAATTCTGAGATTTTTCAAATTTCAAATATATTTGAGATTTTTGAGATTTTTGAGATTTCCAAGATATTTGAAAATTTTTACATTTTTGAAATTTCTGAGATTTCCAAAATTTCTGAAAACTCTGAAATTTTTGAAATTTTAAAGATTTCTAAGATTTCTGAGATTTTTTAAATTTCTAAGATTTTTAAAAATTCTTACATTTTTGAAAATTGTGAGATTTTTGA
Source organism: Anopheles maculipalpis (assembly GCF_943734695.1). NCBI lineage: Eukaryota > Metazoa > Arthropoda > Insecta > Diptera > Culicidae > Anopheles > Anopheles maculipalpis. The sequence continues at coordinate 58,126,890 of NC_064871.1, forward strand.
AATTTCAAATTTTTTCATGAGATTTCTGAAAATTCTTAAATTTCTGTTATTTCTGAGATTTTTAAAATTTCAAAACGTTCTGAGATTTTAAAATTTGTGAGATTTCTGAAATTTCTGAAATTTTTGAAAATTTTAAGAATTTTGAAAATTCTGAGATTTTTTAAATTTTAACGATTTCTGAGATATCTTATATTTCTGAGATTTTTGAGGTTTTTGAAATTCTAAGATTTTTGATAATTCTTACATATGTAAAATTTCTGAGATTTCCAAAATTTCTGAAAATTCTAAGATTTTGGAAATTTTTAAGAATTCTGAGATTTATGAGATTTTTTTAATTTCTGAGATACTTGAGATTTTTGAAAATTTTGAGATTTCTGAGATTTGTAAGATTTCTGAGATTTCTGAAAATTCTTAGATTCCTGAGATTTTTTGAAAATTCTGAGATTTCTGAGATTTGCGATATTTTTGAAAATTCTTAGATTTCTGAGAATTCTGAGAATTCAGAGAATCCAGCGAATCCTAAGAATTCTGAGAATTCTTAAAAATCTGAGATTTCTGAGATAATTGAAAATACTTAAGTTTTTGAAAATTCTGAGATTTTTGGAATTTCTGAGATTTTTGAAAATCTTAGAATTCTGAGAATTCTGTGATTTTTTAATAATGCTGAGATTTTTTAAATTTCTGATCATTCTGAGAATTCTGAGATATCTGAGATTTCTGAGTTTTCTGAGATTTTAAAAATGCTGAGATATCTGAGATTTCTGAGATTTTAAAAATTCCGAGGATTCTAGGAATTCTAAGATTTTTGAAAACACTAAGAGGATTCAGTGATTTTTAAAAATCTGAGATTTTTTTAAATTTCTGAGATTTCTGAGATTTATAAAAATTTTGAGATTTTTGAAAATTCCATGATTTTTGAAAATTCTGAGATTTTTTAAATTTCTGAAATTTCCAAATTTTTGAAAATTCCAAGATTTTAGAAATTTTAAAGATTTTTATTTGAAAATTCTAAGACTTCCAAAATTTCTGAGATTTCTGAAATTTCTGGGATTTGCAAAATTTCATAAAATTCTGAGATTTTTCAAATTTCAAATATATTTGAGATTTTTGAGATTTTTGAGATTTCCAAGATATTTGAAAATTTTTACATTTTTTTTCCAAGATATTTGAAAATTCTTACATTTTTGAAATTTCTGAGATTTCTAAAATTTCTGAAAATTCTGAGATTTTTGAAATTTTAAAGATTTCTGAGATTTCTGAGATTTTTTAAATTTCTAAGATTTTTGAAAATTCTTACATTTTTGAAAATTGTGAGATTTTTGAAATTTCAAATTTTTTCATGAGATTTCTGAAAATTCTGACATTTCTGTTATTTCTGAGATTTTTAAAATTTCAGAACTTTCTGAGATTTTGAAATTTGTGAGATTTCTGAAATTTCTGAAATTTTTGAAAATTTTAAGAATTTTGAAAATTCTGAGATTTTTTAAATTTTAACGATTTCTGAGATTTCTTATATTTCTGAGATTTTTGAGATTTTTGAAATTTCTAAGGTTTTTGATAATTCTTACATATGTGAAATTTCTGAGATTTCCAAAATTTCTGAAAATTCTTAGATTTTAGAAATTTTTAAGGTTTCTGAGATTTCTGAGATATCTTAGAATTCTGAGATTTATGAGATTTTTTACATTTCTAAGATTTTTGAAATTTCTGAGATTAATGAAACTCCTTAGATTTCTGAGAATTCTGAGATTTTTTAAATTTCTTAGATTTCTGAAATCTCTAATAATTCTGAGATTTTTGAAATTTCAAAGATTTATGAGATTTCTGAAAATTCTGACATTTCTGTTATTTCTGAGATTCTAAATATTTCAGATGTTTCAGGGATTTTCAAATTTGTAAGATTTCTGAAGTTCTGACAATTCTGTTATTTCTGAGATTTTAAAAATTTCAGATTTTTCTGGGATTTTTAAATTTGTGAGATTTCTGAAATTGTTTAGATCTCTTATATTTCCAAGATTTTTGAAATTCCTGAAATTTCAGAAAACTCTTAGTTTTCTGAGATTTTGGAAATTTCTGAAATTTCTGAGATTTCCAAAATTTGTTAAAATTCTGAGGTATTTGAAATTTCAAAGATTTTTGAGATTTCTGAAATTTTCCGAGATTTCAGAGGTTTCTGAAATTTTCGAGATTTCTGAGATTTTTGAGATTTTTGAAATTTCTTAGATTTTTGAAAATTCTTACATTTTTGAAATTTCTTAGATTTCCAAAATTTCTGAAAATTCTGACATTATTGAAATTTTAAAGATTTCGGAAATTTCTGAGATTTTGAAAAATTCTGAGATTTTTGAAAATTCTGAGATTTAAGAAAATTCTAAGATTTTTGAAATTTCAAAGATTTATGAGATTTCTGAGATATCTAAGATTTTTGCGATTTTTGAAAATTCTGAGATAATTGAAATTTTAAAGATTTCTGAGATTTCGGAGCTTTTGAGATTTTTGAAAATTCTTACATTTTTGAAATTTCCGAGGTTTCTTAAAACTTCTGAAAATTCTAAGATTTTAGAAATATGAAAGATTTCTGAGATTTCTGAGATTTATGAGATTTCTAAAAATTCTTAGATTTCTAAGAATTCTGAGATTTTTGAAACTTCTGAGATTTGTGAGATTTTTAAATATTCTGAGATTTTTGAAAATTCTAAGATTTGTTAGATTTCTGAGAATTCTGAGAATTTAGAGAATTCAGAGAATTCTTAGTATTCTTCGAATTCTTAAATATCTGAGATTTCTGAGATTATTGAAAATTCTGAGGTTTTGTAAAATTCTGAGAATTTTGGAATTTCTGAAATATTTGAAAAATCTTAGATTCCTGACAATTCTGTGATATTTCAAAACCCTGAGATTGTTTAAATTTCTGAGATTTCCGAGAATTCTGAGAATTCTGAGAATTCTGAGATTTCTGAGATTTCTGAAATTTTGAAAATGCTGAGATATCTGAGATTTCCGAGATTTATTAAATTCCTTAGATTTCAAAAAATTCTAAGATTTCTAAGAATTCTGAGGTTTAAGAAATTTTTAAGATTTCTGAGATTTCTGAGATTTAAAAAATTCTGAGAATTTTAAAAAATTCAATGATTTTTAAAAATTCAATGAAACTGTAAAATTCTGAGATTTTTGAAATTTCTGAGATTTCCAAAATTTCTGAAAATTCGGAGATTTTTGAAATTTTAAAGATTTCTGAGATTTCTGAGATTTTTTAAATTTCTAAGATTTTTGAAAATTCTTACATTTTTGAAAATTGTGAGATTTTTGAAATTTCAAATTTTTTCATGAAATTTCTGAAAATTCTGACATTTCTGTTATTTCCGAGATTTTTAAAATTTCAGAGCTTTCTGAGATTTCTGAAATTTCTGAAATTTTTGAAAATTCTAAGAATTTTGAAAATTCTGAGGTTTTTTAAATTTTAACGATTTCTGAGATTTCTTATATTTCTTAGATTTCTGAGATTTTTGAAATTTCTAAGATTTTTGATAATTCTCACATAATTGAAATTTCTGAGATTCCCAAAATTTCTGAAAAATCTAAGATTTTTGAAATTTTCAAGGTTTCTGAGAATTCTGAGATTCCTAAGAATTCTAAGATTTATGAGATTTTTAAAAATTCTGAGATTTTTTAAATTCCGAGGATTCTGCGAATTCTGAAATTTTTGAAAATTCTTAGATTTCTGAGAATTATGTGATTTTAAAAATTCTGAGATTTTTTGAAATTTCTGAGATTTCTGAGGTTTTTAAAAATTCTGAGATTTTTGAAAATTCTGAGATTCAAGAAAATTCTAAGACTTTTGAAGATTCTGAGACTTTTGAAATTTCAAAGGTGTTTGAGATTTCTGAGATATCTGAGATTTATTAGATTTTTAGATTTGTGAGATTTCTGAGAATTTTGGAATATCTGAGATTTTTGAAAATTCTTAGATTTTTGAGATTTCTGTGATTTTTAAAAATTCTGAGATTTCTGAGAATTCTGAGAATTCTGAGATATCTAAGATTTCTGAGATTTTAAACATGCTGAGATATCTGAGATTTGGAAAATTCTGAGGATTCTGAGCTTTTTGAAAATTCTAAGATTTTTGAAAATTCTTACATTTTTGAAATTTCTGAGATTTTCAAAATTTCTGTAAATTCTGAGATTTTTGAAATTTGAAAGATTTATGCGATATCTGAGATTTCGGAATATTATGAGATTTTTTAGATTTCTGAGATTTCCGAAATTTTTTATTTTTCTGAGATTTCTGAAAATTCTTAGATTTCTAAGAATTCTGAGATTGATTAGATTTTTTAGATTTCTGAGATTTATGAGATTTTTTAAATTTTTAAGATACCTTAAAGTTCCTAGATTTCTAGTCATTCTGAGATTTTTTGAAATTTCTGAGATTTCTGAGATTTATAAAAATTCTGAGATTTTTGAAAATTACATGATTTTTGAAAATTCTGAGATTTTTGAAAATTCTGAAATTTCCAAAATTTTTGAAAATTCGGAGGATTTTGAATATTTAAAGATTTTTATTTGAAAAATCTAAGACTTCCAAAATTTCTGTGATTTCTGAAATTTCTGGGATTTGCATCATTTCATAAAATTCTGAGATTTTTCAAATTTCAAATATATTTGAGATTTTTGAAATTTTTGAGATTTCCAAGATATTTGAAAATTTTTCCTTTTTTTGAAATTTTTGAGATTTCCAAAATTTCTGAAAACTCTGAGATTTTTGAAATTTTAAAGATTTCTGAGATTTCTGAAATTTTTTAAATATTTAAGATTTTTGAAAATTCTTACATTTTTGAAAATTGTGAGATTTTTGAAATTTCAAATTTTTCCATGAGATTTCTGAAAATTCTGACATATCTGTTATTTCTGAGATTTTTGAAATTTCAGAGCTTTCTGAGATTTTTATACTTTTGAGATTTCTGAAATTTCTGAAATTTTTGAAAATTCTAAGAATTTTGAAAATTCTGAGGTTTTTTAAATTTTAACGATTTCTCAGATTTCTTGTATTTTTGAGATTTTTGAGAATTTTGAAATTTCTAAGATTTTTGATAATTCTTACATATTTGAAATTTCTGAGATTACCAAAATTTCTGAAAATTCTAAGATTTTGGAAATTTTTAAGGTTTCTGAGATTTCTGAGATTCCTAAGAATTCTGAGATTTATGAGATTTTTTTAATTTCTGAGATACATGAGATTTTTTAAAATTATGAGATTTCTAAGATTTCTAAGATTTCTTAGATTTTTGAAAATTCTTAGATTCCTGAGATTTTTTGAAAATTCTGAGATTTCTGAGATTTGCGATATTTTTGAAAATTCTTAGATTTCTGAGAATTCTGAGTATTCAGAGAATTCAGCGAATCCTAAGAATTCTGAGAATTCTTAAAAATCTGAGATTTCTGAGATTATTGAAAATTCTTAAGTTTTTGAAAATTCTGAGATTTTTGGAATTTCTGAGATTTTTGAAAATCCTAGAATTCTGAGAATTCTGTGATTTTTTAAAAATTCTGAGATTTTTTAAATTTCTGAAAATTCTGAGAATTCTGAGATATCTGAGATTTCTGAGATTTCTGAGATTTTTAAAATGCTGAGATATGTGAGATTTCTGAGATTTTAAAAATTCCGAGGATTCTAGGAATTCTGAGAATTTTGAAAATTCTTAGATTTCTGAGGATTCAGTGATTTTTAAAATTCTGAGATTTTTTTAAATTTCAAAGATTTCTGAGATTTATGAGATTTTTGTAAACTTCTGAGATTTTTGAGATTTATAAAAATTTTGAGATTTTTGAAAGTTCCATGATTTTTGAAAATTCTGAGATTTTTTAAATTTCTGAAATTTCCAAATTTTTGAAAATTCTGAGATTTTTGAAATTTAAGAGATTTTTATTTGAAAATTCTTAGACTTCCAAAATTTCTGAGATTTCTGAAATTTTTGGGATTTGCATAATTTCATAAAATTCTGAGATTTTTTAAATTTCAATATATTTGAGATTTTTGAGATTTTTGAGATTTCCAAGATATTTTAAAATTCTTACATTTTTGAAATTTCTGAGATTTCTAACATTTCTGAAAATTCTGAGATTTTTGAAATTTTAAAGATTTCTGAGATTTCTGAGATTTTTTAAATTTCTAAGATTTTTGAAAATTCTTACCTTTTTGAAAATTGTGAGATTTTTGAAATTTCAAATTTTTTCATGAGATTTCTGAAAATTCTGACATTTCTTTTATTTCTGAGATTTTAAAAACTCCAGAACTTTCTGATATTTTTAAATCTGTGAGATTTTCTGAAATTTCTGAAATTTTTGAAAATTTTAAGAATTTTGAAAATTCTGAGATTTTTTAAATTTTAACGATTTCTGAGATTTCTTATATTTCTGAGATTATTGAGATTTTTGAAATTTCTAAGATTTTTGATAATTCTTACATATGTGAAATTTCAGAGATTTCCAAAATTTCTGAAAATTCTAAGATTTTAGAAATTTTTAAGGTTTCTGAGATTTCTGAGATTTCTAAGAATTCTGAGATTTATGAGATTTTTTACATTTCTGAGATTTTTGAAATTTCTGAGATTAATGAAACTCCTTAGATTTTTGAGAATTCTGAGATTTTTTAGATTTCTTAGATTTCTGAAATCTGTAATAATTTCTGAGATTTTTGAAATTTCAAAGATTTATGAGATTTCTGAAAATTCTGACAATTCTGTTATTTCTGAGATTTTAAATATTTCAGATATTTTTGCGATTTTTTAATTTGTGAGATTTCTGAAATTGTTTAGATCTCTTATACTTCCAAGATTTTTGAAATTCCTGAAATTTCAGAAAACTCTTAGTTTTCTGAGATTTTGGAAATTTCTGAAATTTCTGAGATTTCCAAAATTTGTTAAAATTCTGAGGTATTTGAAATTTCAAAGATTTTTGAGATTTCTGAAATTTTCCGAGATTTCTGAGGTTTCTTAAATTTTCGAGATTTCTGAGATTTTTGAGATTTTTGAAATTTCTAAGATTTTTGAAAATTCTTACATTTTTGAAATTTCTGAGATTTCCAAAATTTCTGAAAATTCTTACATTAATGAAATTTTAAAGATTTCTGAGATTTCTGAGATTTTGAAAAGTTCTGAGATTTTTGAAAATTCTGAGATTTAAGAAAATTCTAAGATTTTTGAAATTTCAAAGATTTATGAGATTTCTGAGATTTCTAAGATTTTTGAGATTTTTGAAAATTCTGAGATAATTGAAATTTTAAAGATTTCTGAGATTTCGGAGCTTTTGAGATTTTTGAAAATTCTTACATTTTTGAAATTTCCGAGGTTTCTTAAAACTTCTGAAAATTCTAAGATTTTAGAAATATTAAAGATTTCAGAGATTTCTGAGATTTATGAGATTTTTGAAATTTCTGAGATTTCTGAAAATTCTTAGATTTCTAAGAATTCTGAGATTTTTGAAATTTCTGAGATTTGTGAGATTTTTAAAAATTTTGAGATCTTTGAAAATTCTAAGATTTGTTAGATTTCTGAGAATTCTGAGAATTTAGAGAATTCAGAGAATTCTTAGAATTCTTCGAATTCTTAAATAACTGAGATTTCTGAGATTATTGAAAATTCTGAGGTTTTTTAAAATTCTCAGAATTTTGGAATTTCTGAAATATTTGCAAAATCTTAGATTCCTGACAATTCTGTGATTTTTCAAAACCCTGAGATTGTTTAAATTTCTGAGATTTCCGAGAATTCTGAGAATTCTGAGAATTCTGATATATCTGAGATTTCTGAGATTTCTGAAATTTTAAAAATGCTGAGATATCTGAGATTTCCGAGATTTATTAAATTCCTTAGATTTCAAAAAATTCTAAGATTTCTAAGAATTCTGAGGTTTAAGAAATTTTTTAGGTGTCTGAGATTTCTGAGATTTAAAAAATTCTGAGAATTTTAAAAATTCAATTAATTCGTAAAATTCTGAGATTTCTGAAATTTCTGGGATATCCAAAATTTCATGAAATTCTGAGATTTTTGAAATTTCTAAGATTTTTGAAAATTCTTAGATTTCTGAGAATTCTGAGATTTTTTGAAATTTCTGAGATTTCTGAGATTTTTAAAAATTTTTATATTTTTGAAAATCCTAAGATATTTGAAATTTATAAGATTTTTGAAATTTTAAAGATTTCTGAGATTTCTGAGATTTATAAGATTTTTAAAATTTCTTAGATTTCTAAGAATTCTGAGATTTTTAAAATATCTGAAATTTCTGAGATTTCTGAGATTTTAAAAAAATCTGAGATTTTGGAAAATTTTAATATTTGAGAGATTTCTGAGAATTCAGTAAATTCTGAGATTTTGGAAATAATAAAAATCTATGCGATATCTGAGATTTTTGAGATTTCTGAAAACTCTTAGATTTCTGAGAATTCTGAGATGTTTTGAATTTTCTGAGATTTCTGAAATTTTTAAAAATTCTGAGATTTAAGATTATTCTAAGATTTTTGAAAATTCTGAGATTAAAGACAATTCTAAAATTTTTGAAAATTATAAGATTTTAGAAATTTCAAACATATCTGAGATTTATGAGATTTTTTAGATTTGTGAGATTTCTGAGATTTTTTAAAATAATGAGATTTCTGAGATTTCTAAAATTTCTGAGATTTTTGAAAATTCTGAGATTATTGAAATTTTAAAGATTTCTGAGATTTCTGAGATTTCGCAGATTTTTGAGATTTTTGAAAATTCTTACATTTTTGAAATTTCTGAGATTTCCAAAATTTCTGAAAATTCTACGATTTTAGAAATATTAACGATTTCTGAGATTTTTGCGATTTCTGAGATTTTTAAAAAATCTCAGATTTTTGAAAATTCTAAGATTTGTGAGATTTCTGAGAATTCTGAGAATTAAGAGAATTCTAAGAATTCTGAGGATTCTTAAATATCAGAGATTTCTGAGGTTTTTGAAAATTCTGAGATTCCTGAAAATTCTGTGATTTTTAATTTTTTTTGAGATTTTTATATTTTTGAGATTTTTGAGATTTCCGAGACTTCTGAGGATTCTGAGATAACTGTAATTTCTGAGATTTTAAAAATGCTGAGAAATCTGAGATTTCTAAGATTTTTAAAAATTCTGAGATTTTTGAAAATTCTGAGGTATTTGAAAATTCAATGATTTTTGAAAATTCTGAGATTTTTGAAAATACGGAAATTTCCAAAATTTTTAAAAATTCCGAGATTATTGAAATTTCAAAGATTTATATTTGAAAATTCTAAGATTTCCAAAATTTCTGAGATTTCTGGGATTTCCATTAATTCATAAAGTTCTGAGATTTTTGAAATTTTAAAGATTTCTGAGATTTCTGAGATTTATGAGATTTTTGAAATTTCTAAGATTTTTGAAAATTCTGAGATTTTTGAAATTTTAAAGATTTATGAGAATTCTGAAAATTCTGACATTTCTGTTATTTCTTCGATTTTTAATATTTCGCAGATTTCTGAGATTTTTTAAATTGTGAGATTTCTGAAATTTCTGATATTTTTGAAAATTCTAAGAACTTTGAAAATTCTGAGATTTTTAAAATTTTAAAGATTTCTGAGATTTCTTAAATTTTTGAGATTTTTGAGATTTTTGAAAATTCTGAGATAATTGAAATTTTATAGATTTCTGAAATTTCGGAGATTTTTTAGATTTTTGAAAATTCTTACATTTTTGAAATTTCCGAGGTTTCTTTAAACTTCTGAATATTCTAAGATTTTAGAAATATTAAAGATTTCTGAAATCTCTGAGATAAATGAGATTTTTGAAATTTCTGGGATTTCTGAAATTTCTTAGATTTCTAAGAATTCTGAGATTTTTGAAATTTCTGAGATTTGTGAGATTTTTAAATAATCTGAGATTTTTGAAATTTCTAAGATTTGTTAGATTTCTGAGAATTCTGAGAATTTAGAGAATTCAGAGAATTCTTAGAATTCTTCGAATTCTTAAATATCTGAGATTTCTGAGATAATTCAAAATTCTGAGGGTTTTGAAAATTCTGAGGATTTTGGAATTTTTGAAATATTTGAAAAATCTTAGATTCCTGACAATTCTGTGATTTTTCAAAATTCTGAGATTGTTTAAATCTCTGAGACTTCCGAGAATTCTGAGAATTCTGATATCTGAGATTTATGAGATTTCTGAAATTTTAAAAATGCTGAAATATCTGAGATTTCCGAGATTTATTAAATTCCTTAGATTTCTAAAAATTCTAAAATTAAAAATTTCTAAATTCGAAATTTCTGAGATTTCTGAAAATTCTTAGATTTCTGAGAATTCTGAGATTTTTTGAAAATTCTGAGATTTCTGAGATTTTTAAAAATTTTTATATTTTTTAAAATCCTAAGATATTTGAAATTTATAAGATTTTTGAAATTTTAAAGATTTCTGAGATTTCTGAGATTTATAAGATTTTTGAAATTTCTTAGATTTCTAAGAATTCTGAGATTTTCAAAATATCTGAAATTTCTGAGATTTCTGAGATTTTAAAAAAATCTGAGATTTTGGAAAATTTTAATATTTGAGAGATTTCTGAGAATTCAGTAAATTCTGAGATTTTGGATATTTTAAAAATCTATGCGATATCTGAGATTTTTGAGATTGCTGAAAACTCTTAGATTTCTGAGAATTCTGAGATGTTTTGAAATTTCTGAGATTTCTGAAATTTTTAAAAATTCTGAGATTTAAGAATATTCTAAGATTTTTGAAAATTCTGAGATTTAAGAAAATTCTAAAATTTTTGAAAATTATAAGATTTTAGAAATTTCAAATATATCTGAGATTTATGAGATTTTTTAGATTTGTGAGATTTCTGAGATTTTTTAAAATAATGAGATTTCTGAGATTTCTAAAATTTCTGAGATTTTTGAAAATTCTGAGATTATTGAAATTTTAAAGATTTCTGAGATTTCTGAGATTTCGCAGATTTTTGAGATTTTTGAAAATTCTTACATTTTTGAAATTTCTGAGATTTCCAAAATTTCTGAAAATTCTACGATTTTAGAAATATTAACGATTTCTGAGATTTTTGCGATTTCTGAGATTTTTAAAAAATCTGTAATTTTTGAAAATTCTAAGATTTGTGAGATATACGAGATTTCTGAGAATTTAGAGAATTCTAAGAATTCTGAGAATTCTTAAATATCAGAGATTTCTGAGGTTTTTGAAAATTCTGAGAAATTTTGAAAAATTTTAGATTCCTGAAAATTCTGTGATTTTTAAATTTTTTTGAGATTTTTATATTTTTGAGATTTTTGAGAATTCCGAGAATTCTGAGGATTCTGAGATATCTGTGATTTCTAAGATTTTTGAAATGCTGAGATATCTGAGATTTCTAAGATTATTAAAAATTCTGAGATTTTTGAAAATTCTGAGGTATTTGAAATTTCAATGATTTTTGAAAATTCTGAGATTTTTGAAATTACTGAAATTTCCAAAATTTTTAAAAATTCCGAGATTGTTGAAATTTCAAAGATTTATATTTGAAAATTCTAAGACTTCCAAAATTTCTGAGATTTCTGGGATTTCCATTAATTCATAAAGTTCTGAGATTTTTGAAATTTTAAAGATTTCTGAGGTTTCTGAGATTTATGAGATTTTGAAAATTCTAAGATTTTTGAAAATTCTGAGATTTTTGAAAATTCTGAGATTTTTGAAATTTTAAAGATTTATGAGAATTCTGAAAATTCTGACATTTCTGTTATTTCTTTGATATTTAATATTTCAGAGATTTCTGAGATTTTTAAATTTGTGAGAAATCTGAAATTTCTGATATTTTTGAAAATTCTAAGAATTTCTTACTCTGATTTCTGAGATTTCCTAATTTTTTGAGATTTTTGAGATTTTTGAAATAAGTAAGATTTTTGAAAATTCTTACATTTTTGAAATTTCTGAGACTTTAAAAATTTCTGGAAAATCTAAAATTTTTGAAATTTGAAAGATTTCTGAGATTTCTGAGATTTTTGAAATAAATTACATTTCTAAGAATCCTGAAAAATTTTGAAATTTCTGAGGTTTCTGAGATTTTTAAAAATTCTGGGATTTTTGAAAATTTTAAGATTTCTAAGAGTTCTGAGATTTTGGAAATTTCTGAATTTTCTGTGATTTCTGAGATTTCTGAGATTTCAAAAATTCTGAGGTTTTTGAAAACTCAATGATTTTTAAAAATTCTGAGATTTTTGAAAATTCAATGAATTTTGAAAATTCAGAGATTTTTGAAATTTCAAAGAATTTCATTTGAAAATTCTGAGGCTTCCAAAATTTCTGAAAATTCTGAAATAAGTGGGATTTCCAAAATATCAAAAAATTCTGAGATTTTTGAAATTTCTAAGATTTTTGAAATTTTAAAGATTTCTGAGATTTCTGAGATTTATGAGATTTTTAAGATTCCTGAGATTTCTGAGATTTTTGAAATTTTAAAGATTTCTGAGATATCTAAGAATTCTGAGATTTCTGAGATTTTTTACATTTCTGAGATTTTTGAAATTTCTTAGACTTCTGAGAATTCAGAGATTTTTGTAATTTCTTAGATTTCTGAAATTTCTGATAATTCTGAGATTTTTGAAATTTCAAAGATATATGCGATTTCTGAAAATTCTGTCATTTCTGTTATTTCTGAGATTTTTAATGTTACAGAGATTTCTGGGATTTTTAAATTTGTGAGATTTCTGAAATTTCAGATACTTTTGAAAATTTTAAAAACTTTGAAAATTCTGAGATTTTTAAAATTTCAAAGATTTCTGAGATTTATGAGATTTTCACGGTTTCTTATATTTCTAAGAATTTTGAAATTCCTGAGATTTCAGAAAACTCTTAGATTTCTGAGATTTTAAAAATTTATGAGATTTCTGAGATTTTTAAAAATTCTGAGATTTTCAAAATTTCTGAGATTTCTAAAATTTCTGAGATTTCCAAAATTTCTTAAAATTCTGAGATTTTTGAAATTTCAACGATTTTTGAGATTTCTAAAAGTTTCGAGATTTCTGAGATTTTTGAGAGTTTTGAGTTTTTAGAGATTTTTGAAATTTTTGAGATTTCAAAGATTTTTGAAAATTCTGAGATTTTTGAAATTTTAAAGATTTCTGAGAAATCTGAGATTTTTGAGATTTTTGAAAACTCTTACATTTTTGAAATTTCTGAGATTTCCAAGATATCTTAAAATTCAGAGATTTTTGAAATTTCAAAGATTTTTGAGGTTTCTGAAATTTTCGAGATTTTTGAGATTTCTGGGATTTTTGGGATTTTTGAAATTACTAAGATTTTTGAGATTTCTGAGATTTATGAGATGTTTGAAATTTCTGTAATTTCTGAAAATTCTTAGATTTCTAAAAATTCTGAGATTGTCGAGATTTTTAAGATATCTGAGATTTATGAGATTTTAAAAATTTTTCAGATTTCTGTAAATTCTTAGATTTCTGTGAATCCTGAGATTTTTTGAAATTTGTGAGATTTTTAAAAATTCTGAGATTTTTGAAAATCCTAAGATTTTTGAAAATTATAAGATTTTTTAAATTTTAAAGATTATTGAAATTTTAAATATGGCTGAGATTTCTGAGATTTATAAGATTTTTGAAATATCTTAGATTTCTAAGAATTCGGAGATTTTTGAAATTCTGAAATTTCTGAGATTTCTGAGATTTTGGAAATTTTATAATTTGAGTGATTTCTGAGAATTCTTAAATTCTGAGATTTTTGAAATTTTAAAAACTTATGCAATATCTGAGATTTTTTGAGATTTCTGTGATTTCTGAGATTTTTGAAATTTCTGAGATTTCTGAAAATTCTTATATTTCTCAGAATTCTGAGGTTTTGGAAATTCTTGTGATTTCTGAGGTTTTATAAAAATTCTGAGATTTTGTGAAAATTTTAAGATTTGTGATATTTCTGAGAATTCTGTAAAAATTTGAGATTTTTGAAATTTCAAAGATTTATACGATATTTGTGATTTAGGAGCTGTATTAGATTTTTGAGATTTCTGAGACTTCCGAGATTTTTTAAATTTCTAAGATTTTTGAAAATTCTTAGATTTCTTAGAATTCGGAGATTTATGAGATTTTTAAGATTTCTGAGATTTACGAGATTTTTAAAATTTTTGAGATTTCTGAAAATTCTTAGATTTCAGAGAATTCTGAGATTGTTTGAAATTTCTGAGATTTCTGAAATTTTTAAAAATTCTGAAATTTAAGAAAATTATAAGATTTTTGAAAATTCTTAGATTTAAGAATATTCTAAGATTTTTGAAAATTATAAGATTTTTGAAATTTCAAAGATTTCTGAGATTTATGAGAATTTGTAGATGTCAGAGATTTCTGAAATTTTTTAAAATTCTGGGATAATTGAAATTTTAACGATTTCTGAGATTTCGCATATTTTTGAGATTTTTGAAAATTCTTACATATTTGAAATTTTAAGATTTCCAAAATTTCTGAAAATTCTAAGATTTTAGAAATATTAAAGATTTCTGAGATTTCTGCGATTTCTGAGATTTTTGAAAATTCTAAGATTTGTGAGATTTCTGAGAATTCTGAGAATTTAGAGAATTCGCAGAATTCTGTGAATTCTTAAATATCAGATGTTTCTGGGGTTTTTGAAAATTCTGAGAATTTTGGAATTTCTGAAATTTTTTAAAAATCTTATATTTCTGAGAATTCTGTGATTTTAGAAAATCTGTGATTTTTTAAATTTCTGAGATTATTGAGATTGTCAAGAATTCTGAGAATTCTGAGAATTCTGAGATATCTGAGATTACTGAGATTTCTGAGATTTAAAAGATGCTGAGATATCTGAGATTTCTGAGATTTTTAAAAATTCTGAGATATTTGAAATTTCAATAAGTTTTGAAAATTCTGAGTTTTTTTGAAATTTCTGAAATTTCCAAAATTTTTGAAAATTCCGAGATTTTTGAAATTTCAAAGATTTATATTTGAATATTCTAAGACTTCCAAAATCCCTGAGATTTCTGGGATTTCCATTATTTCATAAAGTTCTGAGATTTTTGAAATTTTTAAGATTTCTTATATTTCTGAGATTTTTGAAATTCCTGAGATTTCATAAACTTTTATATTTCTGAGATTTTTTAAAATTCTGAGATTTCTCAGATTTTTGAAAATTCTGAGATTTTCAAAATTTCTGAGATTTCCATAATTTCTTAAAGTTCTGAGATTTTTTAATTTTCAAAGATTTTTGAAAATTTCTGAAATTTTCGAGATTTCTGAGATTTCTGAAATATCTGAGATTTTTGAGAGATTTGAGATTTATGAGATTTTTGATATATTTAAGATTTTTGAAAATTTTGAGATTTAAGAAAATTTTAAGATTTTTGAAAATTATAAGATTTTTGAAATTTCAAAGATTTCTGATTTTTATGAGATTTTTTAGATGTCAGAGATTTCTGAGATTTTTTAAAATTCTGGGATTATTGAAATTTTAACGATTCCTGAGATTTCTGAGATTTCTGAGATTTCGCAGATTTTTGAAATTTTTGAAAATTCTTACATTTTTGAAATTTCTGAGATTTCCAAAATTTCTTAAAATTCTGAGGTTTTTGAAATTTCAAAGATTTTTGAGGTTTATGAAATCTTCGAGATTTCTGGGCTTTTTGGGATTTTTGAAATTTCTAAGATTTTTGAAAATTCTGATATTTTTGAAATTTCTGAGATTTCCAAAATTTCAGAAAATTTTAAGATTTTTGAAATTCTAAGATTTCTGAGATTTCTGAGATTTATGAGATGTTTGAAATTTCTGAGATTTCTGAAAATTCTAAAAGTTCTGAGATTTTTGAAAATTCTAAGATTTGTGAGATTTCTGAGAATTCTAAGAATTCCTGAATATCTGAGATTTCTGAGGTTTTTGAAAATTCTGAGGTTTTTGAAAATTCTGAGATTTTGGAATTTCTGAAATTTTTGAAAAATTCTAGATTTATGAGAATTCTGTGATTTTTAAAAATTGTGAGATTTTTTTAAATTTCTGAAATTTCTGAGATATCCGAGAATTCTGAGATATCTGAGATTTCTGAGATTTTAAAAATGCTGAGATATCTGAAATTTCTGAGATTTATAAAAATTCTGAGATTTTTGAAAATTCAATGTGTTTTGAAAATTCTGAGATTTTTGAAATTTCTGAAATTTCCAAAATTTTTGAAAACTCCGAGATTAGATATTTGAAATTTCTTAGACTTCCAAAATTTCTGAGATTTCTGGGATTTCCATTAATTCATAAAGTTCTGAGATTTTTGAAATTTTAAAGATTTCTGAGATTTCTGAGATTTCTGAGATTTATGAGATTTTTGAAATTTCTAAGATTTTTGAAAATTCTGAGATTTTTGAAATTTTAAAGATTTATGAGAATTCTGAAAATTCTGACATTTCTGTTATTTCTTCGATTTTTAATATTTCGCAGATTTCTGAGATTTTTTAAATTGTGAGATTTCTGAAATTTCTGATATTTTTGAAAATTCTAAGAACTTTGAAAATTCTGAGATTTTTAAAATTTTAAAGATTTCTGAGATTTCTTAAATTTTTGAGATTTTTGAGATTTTTGAAAATTCTGAGATAATTGATTTCTGAGATTTCGGAGATTTTTGAGATTTTTGAAAATTCTTACATTTTTGAAATTTCCGAGGTTTCTTTAAACTTCTGAATATTCTAAGATTTTAGAAATATTAAAGATTTCTGAAATCTCTGAGATAAATGAGATTTTTGAAATTTCTGGGATTTCTGAAATTTCTTAGATTTCTGAGAATTCTGAGATTTTTGAAATTTCTGAGATTTGTGAGATTTTTAAATAATCTGAGATTTTTGAAAATTCTAAGATTTGTTAGATTTCTGAGAATTCTGAGAATTTAGATAATTCAGAGAATTCTTAGAATTCTTCGAATTCTTAAATATCTGAGATTTCTGAGATAATTCAAAATTCTGAGGGTTTTGAAAATTCTGAGGATTTTGGAATTTCTGAAATAATTGAAAAATCTTAGATTCCTGACAATTCTGTGATTTTTCAAAATTCTGAGAT
This sequence comes from Anopheles maculipalpis, assembly GCF_943734695.1. NCBI lineage: Eukaryota > Metazoa > Arthropoda > Insecta > Diptera > Culicidae > Anopheles > Anopheles maculipalpis. The sequence continues at coordinate 58,143,942 of NC_064871.1, forward strand.
TGGTTAAATTTCTGAGACTTCCGAGAATTCTGAGAATTCTGAGAATTCTGATATCTGAGATTTCTGAGATTTCTGAAATTTTAAAAATGCTGAAATATCTGAGATTTCCGAGATTTATTAAATTCCTTAGATTTCTAAAAATTCTAAAATTAAAAATTTCTAAATTCGAAATTTCTGAGATTTCTGAAAATTCTTAGATTTCTGAGAATTCTGAGATTTTTGAAATTTCTGAGATTTCTGAGATTTTTAAAAATTTTTATATTTTTGAAAATCCTAAGATATTTGAAATTTATAAGATTTTTGAAATTTTAAAGATTTCTGAGATTTCTGAGATTTATAAGATTTTTGAAATTTCTTAGATTTCTAAGAATTCTGAGATTTTCAAAATATCTGAAATTTCTGAGATTTCTGAGATTTTAAAAAAATCTGAGATTTTGGAAAATTTTAATATTTGAGAGATTTCTGAGAATTCAGTAAATTCTGAGATTTTGGATATTTTAAAAATCTATGCGATATCTGAGATTTTTGAGTTTTCTGAAAACTCTTAGATTTCTGAGAATTCTGAGATGTTTTGAAATTTCTGAGATTTCTGAAATTTTTAAAAATTCTGAGATTTAAGAATATTCTAAGATTTTTGAAAATTCTGAGATTTAAGAAAATTCTAAAATTTTTGAAAATTATAAGATTTTAGAAATTTCAAATATATCTGAGATTTATGAGATTTTTTAGATTTGTGAGATTTCTGAGATTTTTTAAAATAATGAGATTTCTGAGATTTCTAAAATTTCTGAGATTTTTGAAAATTCTGAGATTATTGAAATTTTAAAGATTTCTGAGATTTCTGAGATTTCGCAGATTTTTGAGATTTTTGAAAATTCTTACATTTTTGAAATTTCTGAGATTTCCAAAATTTCTGAAAATTCTACGATTTTAGAAATATTAACGATTTCTGAGATTTTTGCGATTTCTGAGATTTTTAAAAAATCTGAGATTTTTGAAAATTCTAAGATTTGTGAGATTTACGAGAATTCTGAGAATTTAGAGAATTCTAAGAATTCTGAGAATTCTTAAATATCAGAGATTTCTGAGGTTTTTGAAAATTCTGAGAAATTTTGAAAAATTTTAGATTCCTGAAAATTCTGTGATTTTTAAATTTTTTTGAGATTTTTATATTTCTGAGATTTTTGAGAATTCCGAGAATTCTGAGGATTCTGAGATATCTGTGATTTCTAAGATTTTAAAAATGCTGAGATATCTGAGATTTCTAAGATTATTAAAAATTCTGAGATTTTTGAAAATTCTGAGGTATTTGAAATTTCAATGATTTTTGAAAATTCTGAGATTTTTGAAATTACTGAAATTTCCAAAATTTTTAAAAATTCCGAGATTGTTGAAATTTCAAAGATTTATATTTGAAAATTCTAAGACTTCCAAAATTTCTGAGATTTCTGGGATTTCCATTAATTCATAAAGTTCTGAGATTTTTGAAATTTTAAAGATTTCTGAGGTTTCTGAGATTTATGAGATTTTGAAAATTCTAAGATTTTTGAAAATTCTGAGATTTTTGAAAATTCTGAGATTTTTGAAATTTTAAAGATTTATGAGAATTCTGAAAATTCTGACATTTCTGTTATTTCTTTGATATTTAATAATTCAGAGATTTCTGAGATTTTTAAATTTGTGAGAATTCTGAAATTTCTGATATTTTCGAAAATTCTAAGAATTTCTTATTCTGATTTCTGAGATTTCTTTATTTTTTGAGATTTTTGAGATTTTTGAAATAAGTAAGATTTTTGAAAATTCTTACATTTTTGAAATTTCTGAGACTTTAAAAATTCTGGAAAATCTTAATTTTTTGAAATTTGAAAGATTTCTGAGATTTCTGAGATTTATGAGATTTTTGAAATTAATTACATTTCTAAGAATCCTGAAATATTTTGAAATTTCTAAGGTTTCTGAGATTTTTAAAAATTCTGGGATTTTTGAAAATTTTAAGATTTGTATGATTTCTGAGAATTCTGTAAATTCTGAGATTTTTGATATTTCCGAGATTTCTGAAAATTCTTAGATTTCTAAGAGTTCTGTGATTTTGGAAATTTCTGAATTTTCTGTGATTTCTGAGATTTCTGAGATTTCAAAAATTCTGAGATTTTTGAAAACTCAATGATTTTTAAAAATTCTGAGATTTATGAAAATTCAATGAAGTTTGAAAATTCAGAGATTTTTGAAATTTCAAAGAATTTCATTTGAAAATTCTGAGGCTTCCAAAATTTCTGAAAATTCTGAAATAAGTGGGATTTCCAAAATATCAAAAAATTCTGAGATTTTTGAAATTTCTAAGATTTTTGAAATTTTAAAGATTTCTGAGATTTCTGAGATTTATGAGATTTTTAAGATTCCTGAGATTTCTGAGATTTTTGAAATTTTAAAGATTTCTGAGATATCTAAGAATTCTGAGATTTCTGAGATTTTTTACATTTCTGAGATTTTTGAAATTTCTTAGATTTCTGAGAATTCAGAGATTTTTGTAATTTCTTAGATTTATGAAATTTCTGATAATTCTGAGATTTTTGAAATTTCAAAGATATATGCGATTTCTGAAAATTCTGTCATTTCTGTTATTTCCGAGATTTTTAATGTTACAGAGATTTCTGGGATTTTTAAATTTGTGAGATTTCTGAAATTTCAGATACTTTTGAAAATTCTAAAAACTTTGAAAATTCTGAGATTTTTAAAATTTCAAAGATTTCTGAGATTTATGAGATTTTCACGGTTTCTTATATTTCTAAGAATTTTGAAATTCCTGAGATTTCAGAAAACTCTTAGATTTCTGAGATTTTAAAAATTTATGAGATTTCTGAGATTTTTAAAAATTCTGAGATTTTCAAAATTTCTGAGATTTCCAAAATTTCTTAAAATTCTGACATTTTTGAAATTTCAACGATTTTTGAGATTTCTAAAAGTTTCAAGATTTCTGAGATTTTTGAGAGTTTTGAGTTTTTAGAGATTTTTGAGATTTTTGAGATTTCAAAGATTTTTGAAAATTCTGAGATTTTTGAAATTTTAAAGATTTCTGAGAAATCTGAGATTTTTGAGATTTTTGAAAACTCTTACATTTTAGAAATTTCTGAGATTTCCAAGATATCTTAAAATTCAGAGATTTTTGAAATTTCAAAGATTTTTGAGGTTTCTGAAATTTTCGAGATTTTTGAGATTTCTGGGATTTTTGGGATTTTTGAAATTACTAAGATTTTTGAGATTTCTGAGATTTATGAGATGTTTGAAATTTCTGTAATTTCTGAAAATTCTTAGATTTCTAAGAATTCTGAGATTGGTGAGATTTTTAAGATTTCTGAGATTTATGAGATTTTATAAATTTTTTAGATTTCTGTAAATTCTTAGATTTCTGTGAATCCTGAGATTTTTTGAAATTTGTGAGATTTTTAAAAATTCTGAGATTTTTGAAAATCCTAAGATTTTTGAAAATTATAAGATTCTTTAAATTTTAAAGATTATTGAAATTTTAAAGATGTCTGAGATTTCTGAGATTTATAAGATTTTTGAAATATCTTTGATTTCTAAGAATTCGGAGATTTTTGAAATTCTGAAATTTCTGAGATTTATGAGATTTTGGAAATTTAATAATTTGAGTGATTTCTGAGAATTCTTAAATTCTGAGATTTTTGAAATTTTAAAAACTTATGCAATATCTGAAATTTTTTGAGATTTCTGTGATTTCTGAGATTTTTGAAATTTCTGAGATTTCTGAAAATTCTTATATTTCTCAGAATTCTGAGGTTTTGGAAATTCTTGTGATTTCTGAGGTTTTAAAAAAATTCTGAGAGTTTGTGAAAATTTTAAGATTTGTGATATTTCTGAGAATTCTGTAAAAATTTGAGATTTTTGAAATTTCAAAGATTTATACGATATTTGTGATTTAGGAGCTGATTTAGATTTTTGAGATTTCTGAGACTTCCGAGATTTTTTAAATTTCTAAGATTTTTGAAAATTCTTAGATTTCTAAGAATTCGGAGATTTATGAGATTTTTAAGATTTCTGAGATTTACGAGATTTTTAAAATTTTTGAGATTTCTGAAAATTCTTAGATTTCAGAGAATTCTGAGATTGTTTGAAATTTCTGAGATTTCTGAAATTTTTAAAAATTCTGAAATTTAAGAAAATTATAAGATTTTTGAAAATTCTGAGATTTAAGAAAATTCTAAGATTTTTGAAAATTATAAGATTTTTGAAATTTCAAAGATTTCTGAGATTTATGAGAATTTTTAGATGTCAGAGATTTCTGAAATTTTTTAAAATTCTGGGATAATTGAAATTTTAACGATTTCTGAGATTTCGCATATTTTTGAGATTTTTGAAAATTCTTACATATTTGAAATTTTGAGATTTCCAAAATTTCTGAAAATTCTAAGGTTTTAGAAATATTAAAGATTTCTGAGATTTCTGCGATTTCTGAGATTTTTGAAAATTCTAAGATTTGTGAGATTTCTGAGAATCCTGAGAATTTAGAGAATTCGCAGAATTCTGTGAATTCTTAAATATCAGATATTTCTGGGGTTTTTGAAAATTCTGAGAATTTTGGAATTTCTGAAATTTTTGAAAAATATTAGATTTCTGAGAATTCTGTGTTTTTTAAAAATTCTGAGATTTTTAAATTTCTGAGATTATTGAGATTGTCAAGAATTCTGAGAATTCTGAGAATTCTTAGATATCTGAGATTTCTGAGATTTCTGAGATTTAAAAGATGCTGAGATATCTGAGATTTCTGAGATTTTTAAAAATTCTGAGATATTTGAAATTTCAATAAGTTTTGAAAATTCTGAGTTTTTTGAAATTTCTGAAATTTCCAAAATTTTTGAAAATTCCGAGATTTTTGAAATATCAAAGATTTATATTTGAATATTCTAAGACTTCCAAAATCCCTGAGATTTCTGGGATTTCCATTATTTCAAAAATTTCTGAGATTTTTGATATTTTTAAGATTTCTTATATTTCTGAGATTTTTGAAATTCCAGAGATTTCAGAAACTTTTATATTTCTGAGATTTTTTAAAATTCTGAGATTTCTCAGATTTTTGAAAATTCTGAGATTTTCAAAATTTCTGAGATTTCCATAATTTCTTAAAGTTCTGAGATTTTTTAATTTTCAAAGATTTTTGAAAATTTCTGAAATTTTCGAGATTTCTGAGATTTCTGAAATTTCTGAGATTTTTGAGAGATTTGAGATTTATGAGATTTTTGATATATTTAAGATTTTTGAAAATTTTGAGATTTAAGAAAATTTTAAGATTTTTGTAAATTATAAGATTTTTGAAATTTCAAAGATTTCTGATTTTTATGAGATTTTTAAGATGTCAGAGATTTCTGAGATTTTTTAAAATTCAGGGATTATTGAAATTTTAACGATTCCTGAGATTTCTGAGATTTCTGAGATTTCGCAGATTTTTGAAATTTTTGAAAATCCTTTCATTTTTGAAATTTCTGAGATTTCCAAAATTTCTTAAAATTCTGAGGTTTTTGAAATTTCAAAGATTTTTGAGGTTTATGAAATCTTCGAGATTTCTGGGCTTTTTGGGATTTTTGAAATTTCTAAGATTTTTGAAAATTCTGATATTTTTCAAATTTCTGAGATTTCCAAAATTTCAGAAAATTCTAAGATTTTTGAAATTCTAAGATTTCTGAGATTTCTGAGATTTATGAGATGTTTGAAATTTCTGAGATTTCTGAAAATTCTAAAAGTTCTGAGATTTTTGAAAATTCTAAGATTTGTGAGATTTCTGAGAATTCTAAGAATTCCTGAATATCTGAGATTTCTGAGGTTATTGAAAATTCTTGTGTTTTTGATAATTCTGAGATTTTTGGAATTTCTGAGATTTTTGCAAAATCTTAGATTTCTGAGAATTCTGTGATTTTTAAAAATTCTGAGATGTTTTAAATTTCTGAGATTTCTGAGAATTCTGAGATATCTGAGATATCTGAGATATCTGAGATTTCTGAGAATTCTGAGATTTTAAAAATGCTGAGATATCTGAGATTTCTGAGATTTTAAATATTCCGAGGATTCTAAGAATTCTGAGATTTTTGAAAATTCTTAGATTTTTGAGAAATCAATGATTTCTAATTTCTGAGATTTCTGAGGTTTTTAAAAATTCTGATATTTATAAAACTTCTGAGGTTCAAGAAAATTCTAAGATTTTGGAAAATTATGAGATTTTTGAAATTTCAAAGATTTCTGAGATTTCTGAGATACCTGAGATTTTTGAAAATTTCAAGATTTCTGAGATTTATAAAAATTCTGAGATTTTTGAAAATTCCACGATTTTTGAAAATTCTGAGATTTTTGAAATTTCTAAAATTTCCAAAATTTTTGAAAATTTTGAGATTTTTGAAATTTAAAAGGTTTTTATTTGAAAATTCTAAGACTTCCAAAATTTCTGAGATTTCTGAAATTTCTGGGATTTGCATAATTTCATACAATTCTGAGATTTTTGAAATCTCAAATATATTTGAGGTTTTTGAGATTTTTGAGATTTTTGAGATTTCCAAGATATTTGAAATTTCTGAGATTTCCAAAATTTCTGAAAATTGTGAGATTTTTGAAATTTTAAAGATTTCTGAGATTTCTGAGATTTTTTAAATTTCTTAGATTTTTGAAAATTCTTACATTTTTGAAAATTGTGAGAATTTTGAAATTTCAAATTTTTTCATGAGATTTATGAAAATTCTGACATTTCTGTTATTTGTGAGATTCTTAAAATTTCCGAGCTTTCTGAAATTTTTGAATTTGTGAAAATTCTGAAATTTCTGACATTTTTGAAACTTCTAAGAATTATGAAAATTATAAGATTTTTGAAATTTCAAAGATATCTGAGATTTAAGCAATTTTTTAAATTTCTGAGATTTCTGAGAATTCTGAGAATTCTGAGATATCTGAAATTTCTTAGAATTTAAAAATGCTGAGATATCTGAGATTCCTGAGATTTTAAAAATTCCGAGGATTCTAAGAATTCTGAGATTTTTGAACATTCTAAGATTTCTGAGAATTAAATGATATTTAAAATTCCGAGACTTTTTGAAATTGCAGAGATTTCTTAGGTTTTTAAAAATTCTGAGATTTATGAAACTTCTGAGATTCAAGAAAATTCTAAGATTTTTGAAAATTATGAGATTTTTAAAATTTCAAAGATTTCTGAGATTTTTTAGATTTCTGACATTCCTGAGGTTTTTGAAAATTTTTAGATATCTGAGATTTTTTGAAATTTCTGAGATTTCTGAGTTGAATACAAATTCTGAGATTTTTGAAAATTCCATGATTTTAGAAAATTCTGAAATTCCTAAAAATTTTGAAAATTCTGAGATTTTTGAAATTTTAAAGATTTTTGTTTGAAAATTCTAAGACTCTGAGATTTCTGAAATTTCTGGGATTTGCATAATTTCATAAAATTCTAAGATTTTTGAAATCTCAAATATATTTGAGATTTATGAGATTTTTGAGATTTCCAAGATAATTGAAATTTTTGGGATTTCCAAAATTTCTGAAAATTCTGAGATTCTTAAAATTTTAAAGATTTCTGAGATTTTTTAAATTTCGAAGATTTTTGAAAATTATTACTTTTTTGAAAATTGTGAGATTTTTTAAATTTCAAAATTTTTCATGAGGTTTCTGAAAATTCTAACATTTCTGTTATTTCTGAGATTTTTAAAATTTCAGAGCTTTCTGAGATTTTTAAATTTGTGAGATTTCTGAAATTTCTGAAATTTTTGAAAATTCTAAGAATTTTGAAAATTCTTAGATTACTAAGAATTCTGAGATTTTTAAGATTTCTCAAAATTTCCGAGACTTTTGAAATTCCTGAGATTTCTGAAAATTCTTAGATTTCTAAGAATTCTGAAATTTTGGAAATTTTTGTGCTTTCTGAGATTTTTAAAAATTATGAGATTTTTGAAAATTCTAAGATTTGTGAGATTTCTGAGAATTCTGTAAATGTTGAGATTTTTGAAATTTCAAAGATTTTTGCGATATATGAGATTTAGGAGATTCATGAGATTTTTGAGATTTCTGAGATTTCCGAGATTTTTTAAATTTCTAAGATTTGTGAAAATTCTAAGATTTTTAAGAATTCGGAGAATTATGAGATTTTTAAGATTTCTGAGATTTTTGAGATTTTTAAAATTTCTTAAATTTTTAAGATTTCTGAGATTTTTTGAAAATTCTGAGATTTCTGAGATTTGTGATATTTTTGAAAATTCTTAGATTTCTGAGAATTCCGAGAATTCAGAGAATTCAGTGAATCCTAAGAATTCTGAGAGTTCTTAAATATCTGAGATTTCTGAGATAATTCAAAAAAGTTTTTGAAGATTCTGAGATATTTTCAATTTCTGAGATTTTTGAAAATTTTTAGATTTCTGAGAATTCTGTGATTTTTTAAAATTCTGTGATTTTTTAAAATTCTGAGATTTCTGAGAATTTCTGAGATTTCTAAGAATTCTGAGATTTGTGAGATTTTTTACATTTCTTAGATTTTTGAAATTTCTGAGATTTCTGAAAATTATTAGATTTCTAAGAATTCTGAGATTTTTGAAATATCTGAGATTTCTGAGATTTTTAAAAATTCTTAGATTTCTAAGAATTCGGAGATTTATGAGATTTTTAAGATTTCTGAGATTTACGAGATTTTTAAATTTTTTGAGATTTCTGAAAATTCTTAGATTTCTGAGAATTCTGAGATTTTTTGAAATTTCTGAGATTTCTGAAATTTTTAAAAATTCTGAAATTTAAGAAAATTATAAGATTTTTGAAAATTCTGAGATTTAAGAAAATTGTAACATTTTTGAAAATTATAAGATTTTTGAAATTTCAAAGATTTCTGAGATTTATGAGAATTTTTAGATGTCAGAGATTTCTGAAATTTTTTAAAATTTTGGGATTATTGAAATTTTAAACGATTTCTGAGATTTTTGAAAATTTTTAGATATCTGAGATTTTTTGAAATTTCTGAGATTTCTGAGATGTATACAAATTCTGAGATTTTTGAAAATTCCATAATTTTTGAAAATTGTGAAATTTCTAAAATTTTTGAAAATTCTGAGATTTTTGAGATTTTAAAGATTTTTATTTGAAAATTCTAAGACTCTGAGATTTCTGAAATTTCTGGGATTTGCATAATTTCATAAAATTCTAAGATTTTTGAAATCTCAAATATATTTGAGATTTTTGAGATTTTTGAGATTTCCAAGATATTTGAAATTTCTGAGATTTCCAAAATTTCTGAAAATTCTGAGATTTTTGAAATTTTAAAGATTTCTGAGATTTTTGAAATTTCGAAGATTTTTGAAAATTATTACTTTTTTGAAAATTGTGAGATTTTTGAAATTTCAAATTTTTTCATGAGGTTTCTGAAAATTATAACATTTCTGTTATTTCTGAGATTTTTAAAATTTCAGAGCTTTCTGAGATTTTTAAATTTGTGAGAGTTCTGAAATTTCTGAAATTTTTGAAAATTCTAAGAATTTTGAAAATTCTTAGATTTCTAAGAATTCTGAGATTTTTGAGATTTCTGAGATTTCCGAGACTTTTGAAATTCCTGAGATTTCTGAAAATTCTTAGATTTCTAAGAATTCTGAGATTTTGGAAATTTTTGTGCTTTCTGAGATTTTTAAAAATTATGAGATTTTTAAAAATTCTAAGATTTTTGAGATTTCTGAGAATTCTGTAAATTTTGAGATTTTTGAAATTTCAAAGATTTTTGCGATATCTGAGATTTAGGAGATTTATGAGATTTTTGAGATTTCTGAGATTTCCGAGATTTTTTAAATTTCTAAGATTTCTGAAAATTCCAAGATTTTTAAGAATTCGGAGAATTATGAGATTTTTAAGATTTCTGAGATTTTTGAGATTTTTAAAATTTCTTAGATTTCTAAGATTTCTGAGATTTTTTGAAAATTCTGAGATTTCTGAGATTTGTGATATTTTTGAAAATTCTTAGATTTCTGAGAATTCTGAGAATCTAGAGAATTCAGTGAATCCTAAGAATTCTGAGAGTTCTTAAATATCTGAGATTTCTGAGATAATTCAAAAAAGTTTTTGAAGATTCTGAGATATTTTCAATTTCTGAGATTTTTGAAAAATCTTAGATCTCTGAGAATTCTGTGATTTTTTAAAATTCTGAGATTTTTTAAATATCTGAGATTTCTGAGAATTCTGCGAATTCTGAGATATCTGAGATATCTGAGATTTCTGAGATTTCTGAGATTTTAAAAATGCTGAGATATCTGAGATTTCTGAGATTTTAAAAATTCCGAAGATTCTAAGAATTATGAGATTTTTCAAAATTTTTAGTTTTCTGAGAATTCAATGATTTCTTTTTTCTGAGATTTTTTAAAATTTCTGAGATTTCTGAAGTTTTTAAAAATTCTGAGATTTATGAAACTTCTGAGATTCAAGAAAATTCTAATATTTTTGAAAATTATGAGATTTTTGAAATTTCAAAGATTTCTGAGATTTCTGAGATTTTTTAGATTTCTGAGATTCCTGAGATTTTTTAAAATTTTAAGATTTCTGAGATTTTTTGAAATTTCTGAGATTTTTGAAAATTCCATGATTTTTGAAAATTCTGAGATTTTTGAAATTATAAAGATTTTTATTTGAAAATTCTAAGACTTCCAAAATTTCTGAGATTTCTGAAATTACTGGGATTTGCATAATTTCATAAAATTCTGAGATTTTTGAAATCTCAATTTTGATTATATTTGAGATTTTTGAGATTTTTGAGATTTCCAAGATATATGAAATTTCTGAGATTTTTAAAATTTCTGAAAATTCTGAGATTTTTGAAATTTTAAAGATTTCTGCGATTTTTTAAATTTCTAAGATTTTTGAAAATTCTTACATTTTTGAAAACTGTGAGATTTTTGAAATTTCAAATTTTTTCATGAGGTTTCTGAAATTTCTAACATTCCTGTTATTTCTGAAATTTTTAAAATTTCAGAGCTTTCTGAGATATTTTAATTTGTGAGATTTCTGAAATATCTGAAATTTTTGAAAATTCTAAGAATTTTGAAAATTCTGAGATTTTTTAAATTTAAACGATTTCTGAGATTTCTTAAATTTCTGAGATTTTTGAGATTTTTGAAATTTCTAAAATTTTTCATAATTCTTACATATTGGAAATTCCTGAGATTTCCAAAATTTCTGAAAATTCTAAGATTTTGGAAATTTTTAAGGTCTCTGAGATTTCTGAGATTTCTAAGAATTCTGAGATTTGTGAGATTTTTTACATTTCTGAAAATTTTTGAAATTTCTGAGATTTCTGAAAATTATTAGATTTCTGAGAATTCTGAGATTTTTTGAAATTTCTAAGATTTCTGAAATTTTTAAAAATTCTGAAATTTAAGAAAATTATAAGATTTTTGAAAGTTCTGAGATTTAAGAAAATTCTAAGATTTTTTAAATTTCAAAGATTTCTGAGATTTATGAGAATTTTTAGATGTCAGGGATTTCTGAAATTTTTTAAAATTTTGGGATTATTGAAATTTTAACGATTTCTGAGATTTCTGAGATTTCTGAGATTTCGCAGATTTTTGAGATTTTTGAAAATTCTTACATATTTGAAATTTCGGAGATTTGAATATTCTAAGACTTCCAAAATCTCTGAGATTTCTGGGATTTCCATTATTTCATAAAGTTCTGAGATTTTTGAAATTTTTAAGATTTCTTATATTTCTGAGATTTTTGAAATTCCTGAGATTTCAGAAACTTTTATATTTCTGAGATTTTTTAAATTTCTGAGATTTCTGAGATTTTTGAAAATTCTGAGATTTTCAAAATCTCTGAGATTTCCAAAATTTCTTAAAGTTCTGAGATTTTTTAATTTTCAAAGATTTTTGAAAATTTCTGAAATTTTCGAGATTTCTGAGATTTCTGAAATTTCTGAGATTTTTGAGAGTTTTAAGATTAATGAGATTTTTGATATATTTAAGATTTTTGAAAATTTTGTGATTTAAGAAAATTTTAAGATTTTTGAAAATTATAAGATTTTTGAAATTTCAAAGATTTCTGAGATTTATGAGATTTTTTAGATGTCAGAGATTTCTGAGATTTTTTAAAATTCTGGGATTATTGAAATTTTAACGATTCCTGAGATTTCGGAGATTTCTGAGATTTCGCAGATTTTTGAGATTTTCGAAAATTCTTACATTTTTGAAATTTCTGAGATTTCCAAAATTTCTTAAAATTCTGAGGTTTTTGAAATTTCAAAGATTTTTGAGGTTTATGAAATCTTCGAGATTTCTGGGCTTTTTGGGATTTTTGAAAATTCTAAGATTTTTGAAAATTCTGATATTTTTGAAATTTCTGAGATTTAGAAAATTTCAGGAAATTCTAAGATTTTTGAAATTCTAAGATTTCTGAGATTTCTGAGATTTATGAGATGTTTGAAATTTCTGAGATTTCTGAAAATTCTGCGATTTCTTAGAATTCAGAGATTGATGAGAATTTTTAGATTTCTGAGATTTATGAGATTTTTAAAATTTTTAAGATTTCTGAAAATTCTTCGATTTCTGTGAATTCTGAGATTTTTTGAAATTTCTGAGATTTCTGAGATTTTTAAAAATTCTGATATTTTTGAAAATTCTGAGATATAATAAAATTCTTAGATTTTTGAAAATTATAAGATTTTTCAAATTTCAAAGATATCTGAGGTTTATGAGATTTTTTGTATGTCTGAAATTCCTGAGATTTTTGAAAATTATGAAATTTCTGAGATTTCTTTGATTTCTGAGATTGTTGAAATTTTAAAATTTTTTGAGATATCTGAGATTTCGGAAATTTTTGAAATTTTTGAAAATTTTTTCATTTTTGAAATTTCAGAGATTTCCATAATTTCTGAAAATTCTAAGATTTTAGAAAAATTGAAGATTTCTGAGATTTCCGAGATCTATGAGATTTTTAAAATTTCTGAGATTTCAGAAAATTGTGAGATTTTTGAAATTTCTGCGACTTCTGAAATATCTAAAAGTTCTGAGATTTTTGAAAATTCTAAGATTTGTGAGATTTCTGAGAATTCTAAGAATTTAAAGCAAACTAAGAATTCTAAGAATTCTTGAATATCTGAGATTTCTGAAGTTTTTGAAAATTCTGAGGTTTTTGAAAATTCTGAGAATTTTGGAATTTCTGAAATTTTTGAAAAATTCTAGATTGATGAGAATTCTGTGATTTTTAAAAATTGTGGGATTTTTTAAATTTCTGAAATTTCTGAGATTTCCGAGAATTCTGAGATATCTGAGATTTCTAAGATTTTAAAAATGCTGAGATATCTGAGATTTCTGAGATTTTTAAAAATTCTGAGATTTTTGAAAATTCAATGTGTTTTGAAAATTCTGAGATTTTTGAAATTTCTGAAATTTCCAAAATTTTTGAAAACTCCGAGATTAGATATTTGAAAATTCTAAGACTTCCAAAATTTCTGAGATTTCTGGGATTGCCATTATTTCATAAAGTTCTGAGATTTTTGAAATTACAAAGATTTTTGAGATTCCTGAAATATTCGAGACTTTTGAGATTTCTTAGAATTTTGAAAATTCTTACATTTTTGAAATTTCTAAGATTTCCTAAATTTCTGAAAATTCTGAGATTTTTGAAATTTTAAAGATTTCTGAGATTGCTGAGATTTTTGAAAATTCTTACATTTTTGCAGATTCTGAGATTTTCGAAAATTCTTACATTTTTGCAAATCCTGAAATTTTTGGAATTTTTAAGATTTATGAGATTTTCGAAAATTCTGACATTTCTGTTATTTCTTAGATTTTTAAAATTTCAGGGATATCTGAGATTTTTAAATTTGTGAGATTTCTCAAATTTCTGATATTTTTGAAAATTCTTAAAATTTTGAAATTTCTGAGACTTTTTAAATTTTAAAGATTTCAGAGATTTCTTAAATTTTTGAGATTTTTGAGATTATGGAAATTTCTTAGATTTTAGAAACATCTTTTATTATTGAAATTTCTGAGCTTTCTAAAATTTCTGAATATACTAAGATTTTTGAAATTTGAAATTTTAAAGATTGCTGAGATTTTTGAGATTTTTGAAATTTCTTAGATTTCTAAGAATTCTGAAATTTTGGAAATTTCTGAAATTTCTGAGATTTCTGAGATTTTTAAGAATTCTGAGGTTTTTGAAAATTTAAATATTTGTGAGACTTCTGTGAATTCTGAAATTTTTGAGATTTTTGAAATTTCAAAAATTTATGCGATATCTGAGATTTTTGAGATTTCTGAGATTTCCGAGACTTTTGAAATTCCTGAGATTTCTGAAAATTCTTAGATTTCTAAGAATTCTGAGATTTTGGAAATTTTTGTGCTTTCTGAGATTTTTAAAAATTATGAAATTTTTGAAAATTCTAAGATTTGTGAGATTTCTGAGAATTCTGTGAATTTTGAGATTTTTGAAATTTCAAAGATTTTTGTGATTTCTGAGATTTAGGAGATTTATGAGATTTTTGAGATTTCTGAGATTTCCGAGATTTTTTAAATTTCTTAGATTTCTGAAAGTTCTAAGATTTTTAAGAATTCGGAGAATTATGAGATTTGTAAGATTTCTGAGATTTTTGAGATTTTTAAAATTTCTTAGATTTCTAAGATTTCTGAGATTTTTTGAAAATTCTGAGATTTCTGAGATTTGTGAAATTTTTGAAAATTCTTAGATTTCTGAGAATTCAGAGAATTCAGTGAATCCTAAGAATTCTGAGAGTTCTTAAATATCTGAGATTTCTGAGATAATTCAAAAAAGTTTTTGAAGATTCTGAGATATTTTCAATTTCTGAGATTTTTGAAAAATCTTAGATTTCTGAGAATTCTGTGATTTTTTAAAATTCTGAGATTTTTTAAATTTCTGAGATTTCTGAGAATTCTGCGAATTCTGAGATATCTGAGATATCTGAGATTTCTGAGATTTCTGAGATTTTAAAAATGCTGAGATATCTGAGATTTCTGTGATTTTAAAAATTCCGAAGATTCTAAGAATTATGAGATTTTTGAAAATTTTTAGTTTTCTGAGAATTCAATGATTTCTTATTTCTGAGATTTTTTAAAATTTCTGAGATTTCTGAGGTTTTTAAAAATTCTGAGATTTATGAAACTTCTGAGATTCAAGAAAATTCTAAGATTTTTGAAAATTATGAGATTTTTGAAATTTCAAAGATTTCTGAGATTTCTGAGATTTTTTAGATTTCTGAGATTCCTGAGATTTTTTAAAATTTTAAGATTTCTGAGATTTTTTGAAATTTCTGAGATTTTTGAAAATTCCATGATTTTTGAAAATTCTGAGATTTTTGAAATTATAAAGATTTTTATTTGAAAATTCTAAGACTTCCAAAATTTCTGAGATTTCTGAAATTACTGGGATTTGCATAATTTCATAAAATTCTGAGATTTTTGAAATCTCAATTTTGATTATATTTGAGATTTTTGAGATTTTTGAGATTTCCAAGATATTTGAAATTTCTGAGATTTTTAAAATTTCTGAAAATTCTGAGATTTTTGAAATTTTAAAGATTTCTGAGATTTTTTAAATTTCTAAGATTTTTGAAAATTCTTACATTTTTGAAAACTGTGAGATTTTTGAAATTTCAAATTTTTTCATGAGGTTTCTGAAATTTCTAACATTTCTGTTATTTCTGAAATTTTTAAAATTTCAGAGCTTTCTGAGATATTTTAATTTGTGAGATTTCTGAAATATCTGAAATTTTTGAAAATTTCAAGAATTTTGAAAATTCTGAGATTTTTTAAATTCAAACGATTTCTGAGATTTCTTAAATTTCTGAGATTTTTGAGATTTTTGAAATTTCTAAAATTTTTCATAATTCTTACATATTTGAAATTCCTGAGATTTCCAAAATTTCTGAAAATTCTAAGATTTTGGAAATTTTTAAGGTCTCTGAGATTTCTGAGATTTCTAAGAATTCTGAGATTTGTAAGATTTTTAACATTTCTGAGATTTTTGAAATTTCTGAGATTTCTGAAAATTATTAGATTTCTAAGAATTCTGAGATTTTTGAAATTTCTGAGATTTCTGAGATTTTTAAAAATTCTTAGATTTCTAAGAATTCGGAGATTTATGAGATTTTTAAGATTTCTGAGATTTACGAGATTTTTAAATTTTTTGAGATTTCTGAAAATTCTTAGATTTCTGAGAATTCTGAGATTTTTTGAAATTTCTGAGATTTCTGAAATTTTTAAAAATTCTGAAATTTAAGAAAATTATAAGATTTTTGAAAATTCTGAGATTTAAGAAAATTCTAAGATTTTTGAAAATTTTAAGATTTTTCAAATTTCAAAGATTTCTGAGATTTATGAGAATTTTTAAGTGGCAGAGATTTCTGATATTTTTTAAAATTTTGGGATTATTGAAATTTTAACGATTTCTGAGATTTCTGAGATTTCGCATATTTTTGGGATTTTTGAAAATTCTTACATATTTGAAATTTCTGAGATTTCCAAAATTTCTGAAAATTCTAAGATTTTAGAAATATTAAAGATTTCTGAGATTTCTGCGATTTCTGAGATTTTTGAAAATTCTAAGATTTGTGAGATTTCTGAGAATTCTGAGAATTTAGAGAATTCGCAGAATTCTGAGAATTCTTAAATATCAGATATTTCTGAGGTTTTTGAAAATTCTGAGAATTTTGGAATTTCGGAAATTTTTGAAAAATATCAGATTTCTGAGAATTCTGTGATTTTTAAAAATTCTGAGATATTTTAAATTTCTGAGATTATTGAGATTGCCAAGAATTCTGAGAATTCTGAGAATTCTGAGATATCTGAGATTTCTGAGATTTCTGAGATTTTAAAGATGCTGAGATATCTGAGATTTCTGAGATTTTTGAAAATTCTGAGATATTTGAAATTTCAATAAGTTTTGAAAATTCTGAGTTTTTTGAAATTTCTGAAATTTCCAAAATTTTTGAACATTCCAAGATTTTTGAAATTTCAAAGATTTATATTTGAATATTCTAAGACTTCCAAAATCTCTGAGATTTCTGGGATTTCCATTATTTCATAAAGTTCTGAGATTTTTAGATTTCTGAGATTTATGAGATTTTTAAAATTTTTAAGATTTCTGAAAATTCTTCGATTTCTGTGAATTCTGAGATTTTTTGAAATTTCTGAGATTTCTGAGATTTTTAAAAATTCTGATATTTTTGAAAATTCTGAGATATAATAAAATTCTTAGATTTTTGAAAATTATAAGATTTTTGAAATTTCAAAGATATTTGAGGTTTATGATATTTTTTGGATGTCTGAAATTGCTGAGATTTTTGAAAATTATGAGATTTCTGAGATTTCTTAGATTTCTGAGATTGTTGAAATTTTAAAGATTTTTGAGATTTCTGAGATTTCGGAAATTTTTGAGATTTTTGAAAATTTTTTCATTTTTGAAATTTCAGAGATTTCCATAATTTCTGAAAATTCTAAGATTTTAGAAATATTGAAGATTTCTGAGATTTCTGAGATCTATGAGATTTTTAAAATTTCTGAGATTTCAGAAAATTGTGAGATTTTTGAAATTTCTGCGATTTCTGAAATATCTAAAAGTTCTGAGATTTTTGAAATTTCTAAGATTTGTGAGATTTCTGAGAATTCTAAGAATTTAAAGCAAACTAAGACTTCTAAGAATTCTTGAATATCTGAGATTTCTGAAGTTTTTGAAAACTCTGAGGTTTTTGAAAATTCTGAGAATTTTGGAATTTCTGAAATTTTTGAAAAATTCTAGATTTATGAGAATTCTGTGATTTTTTAAAATTGTGAGATTTTTAAATTTCTGAAATTTCAGAGATTTCCGAGAATTCTGAGATATCTGAGATTTCTGAGATTTTAAAAATGCTGAGATATCTGAGATTTCTGAATTTTTTTTTAAATTTTAGGATTATTGAAATTTTAACGATTTCTGAGATTTCTGAGATTTCTGAGATTTCGCAAATTTTTGAGATTTTTGAAAATTCTTACATATTTGAAATTCCTGAGATTTCCAAAATTTCTGAAAATTCTAAGATTTTAGAAATATTAAAGATTTCTGAGATTTCTGCGATTTCTGAGATTTTTGAAAATTCTAAGATTTGTGATATTTCTGAGAATTCTGGGAATTTAGAGAATTCGCAGAATTCTGAGAATTCTTAAATATCAGATATTTCTGAGGTTTTTGAAAATTCTGAGAATTTTGGAATTTCTGAAATTTTTGAAAAATATTAGATTTCTGAGAATTCTGTGATTTTTAAAAATTCTGAGATTTTTTAAATTTCTGAGATTATTGAGATTGCCAAGAATTCTGAGAATTCTGAGAATTCTGAGATATCTGAGATTTCTGAGATATCTGAGATTTTAAAGATGCTGAGATATCTGAGATTTCTGAGATTTTTGAAAATTCTGAGATATTTGAAATTTCAATAAGTTTTGAAAATTCTGAGTTTTTTGAAATTTCTGAAATTTCCAAAATTTTTGAACATTCCAAGATTTTTGAAATTTCAAAGATTTATATTTGAATATTCTAAGACTTCCAAAATCTCTGAGATTTCTGGGATTTCCATTATTTCATAAAGTTCTGAGATTTTTAGATTTCTGAGATTTATGAGATTTTTAAAATTTTTAAGATTTCTGAAAATTCTTCGATTTCTGTGAATTCTGAGATTTTTTGAAATTTCTGAGATTTCTGAGATTTTTAAAAATTCTGATAGTTTTGAAAATTCTGAGATATAATAAAATTCTTAGATTTTTGAAAATTATAAGATTTTTGAAATTTCAAAGATATCTGAGGTTTATGAGATTTTTTGGATGTCTGAAATTCCTGAGATTTTTCAAAATTATGAGATTTCTGAGATTTCTTAGATTTCTGCGATTGTTGAAATTTTAAAGATTTTTGAGATTTCTGAGATTTCGGAAATTTTTGAGATTTTTGAAAATTTTTTCATTTTTGAAATTTCAGAGATTTCCATAATTTCTGAAAATTCTAAGATTTTAGAAATATTGAAGATTTCTGAGATTTCTGAGATCTATGAGATTTTTAAAATTTCTGAGATTTCAGAAAATTGTGAGATTTTTGAAATTTCTGCGATTTCTGAAATATCTAAAAGTTCTGAGATTTTTGAAAATTCTAAGATTTGTGAGATTTCTGAGAATTCTAAGAATTTAAAGCAAACTAAGAATTCTAAGAATTCTTGAATATCTGAGATTTCTGAAGTTTTTGAAAATTCTGAGGTTTTTGAAAATTCTGAGAATTTTGGAATTTCTGAAATTTTTGAAAAATTCTAGATTTATGAGAATTCTGTGATTTTTTAAAATTGTGAGATTTTTTAAATTTCTGAAATTTCTGAGATTTCCGAGAATTCTGAGATATCTGAGATTTCTGAGATTTTAAAAATGCTGAGATATCTGAGATTTCTGATATTTTTAAAAATTCTGAGATTTTTGAAAATTCAATGTGTTTTGAAAATTCTGAGATTTTTGAAATTTCTGATATTTCCAAAATTTTTGAAAACTTCGAGATTAGATATTTGAAAATTCTAAGACTTCCAAAATTTCTGAGATTTCTGGGATTGCCATTATTTCATAAAGTTCTGAGATTTTTGAAATTACAAAAATTTTTGAGATTCCTGAAATATTCGAGACTGTTGAGATTTCTAAGAATTTTGAAAATTCTTACATTTTTGAAATTTCTAAGATTTCCTAAATTTCTGAAAATTCTGAGATTTTTGAAATTTTAAAGATTTCTGAGATTTCTGAGATTGCTGAGATTTTTGAAAATTCTTACATTTTTGCAAATTCTGAGATTTTCGAAAATTCTTACATTTTTGCAAATCCTGAAATTTTTGGAATTTTTAAGATTTATGAGATTTTCGAAAATTCTGACATTTCTGTTATTTCTTAGATTTTTAAAATTTCAGGGATATCTGAGATTTTTAAATTTGTGAGATTTCTCAAATTTCTGATATTTTTGAAAATTCTTAAAATTTTGAAATTTCTGAGACTTTTTAAATTTTAACGATTTCAGAGATTTCTTAAATTTTTGAGATTTTTGAGATTATGGAAATTTCTTAGATTTTAGAAACATCTTTTATTATTGAAATTTCTGAGCTTTCTAAAATTTTTGAATATACTAAGATTTTTGAAATTTGAAATTTTAAAGATTTCTGAGATTTTTGAGATGTTTGAAATTTCTTAGATTTCTAAGAATTCTGAGATTTTGGAAATTTCTGAAATTTCTGAGATTTCTGAGATTTTTAAGAATTCTGAGATTTTTGAAAATTTAAATATTTGTGAGACTTCTGTGAATTCTGAAATTTTTGAGATTTTTGAAATTTCAAAAATTTATGCGATATCTGAGATTTTTGAGATTTCTGAGATTTCCGAGACTTTTGAAATTCCTGAGATTTCTGAAAATTCTTAGATTTCTAAGAATTCTGAGATTTTGGAAATTTTTGTGCTTTCTGAGATTTTTAAAAATTATGAAATTTTTGAAAATTCTAAGATTTGTGAGATTTCTGAGAATTCTGTGAATTTTGAGATTTTTGAAATTTCAAAGATTTTTGTGATTTCTGAGATTTAGGAGATTTATGAGATTTTTGAGATTTCTGAGATTTCCGAGATTTTTTAAATTTCTAAGATTTCTGAAAGTTCTAAGATTTTTAAGAATTCGGAGAATTATGAGATTTGTAAGATTTCTGAGATTTTTGAGATTTTTAAAATTTCTTAGATTTCTAAGATTTCTGAGATTTTTTGAAAATTCTGAGATTTCTGAGATTTGTGAAATTTTTGAAAATTCTTAGATTTCTGAGAATTCTGAGAATTCAGAGAATTCAGTGAATCCTAAGAATTCTGAGAGTTCTTAAATATCTGAGATTTCTGAGATAATTCAAAAAAGTTTTTGAAGATTCTGAGATATTTTCAATTTCTGAGATTTTTGAAAAATCTTAGATTTCTGAGAATTCTGTGATTTTTTAAAATTCTGAGATTTTTTAAATTTCTGAGATTTCTGAGAATTCTGCGAATTCTGAGATATCTGAGATATCTGAGATTTCTGAGATTTCTGAGATTTTAAAAATGCTGAGATATCTGAGATTTCTGTGATTTTAAAAATTCCGAAGATTCTAAGAATTATGAGATTTTTGAAAATTTTTAGTTTTCTGAGAATTCAATGATTTCTTATTTCTGAGATTTTTTAAAATTTCTGAGATTTCTGAGGTTTTTAAAAATTCTGAGATTTATGAAACTTCTGAGATTCAAGAAAATTCTAAGATTTTTGAAAATTATGAGATATTTGAAATTTCAAAGATTTCTGAGATTTCTGAGATTTTTTAGATTTCTGAGATTCCTGAGATTTTTTAAAATTTTAAGATTTCTGAGATTTTTTGAAATTTCTGAGATTTTTGAAAATTCCATGATTTTTGAAAATTCTGAGATTTTTGAAATTATAAAGATTTATATTTGAAAATTCTAAGACTTCCAAAATTTCTGAGATTTCTGAAATTACTGGGATTTGCATAATTTCATAAAATTCTGAGATTTTTGAAATCTCAATTTTGATTATATTTGAGATTTTTGAGATTTTTGAGATTTCCAAGATATTTGAAATTTCTGAGATTTTTAAAATTTCTGAAAATTCTGAGATTTTTGAAATTTTAAAGATTTCTGAGATTTTTTAAATTTCTAAGATTTTTGAAAATTCTTACATTTTTGAAAACTGTGAGATTTTTTAAATTTCAAATTTTTTCATGAGGTTTCTGAAATTTCTAACATTTCTGTTATTTCTGAAATTTTTAAAATTTCAGAGCTTTCTGAGATATTTTAATTTGTGAGATTTCTGAAATATCTGAAATTTTTGAAAATTCCAAGAATTTTGAAAATTCTGAGATTTTTTAAATTCAAACGATTTCTGAGATTTCTTAAATTTCTGAGATTTTTGAGATTTTTGAAATTTCTAAAATTTTTCGTAATTCTTACATATTTTAAATTCCTGAGATTTCCAAAATTTCTGAAAATTCTAAGATTTTGGAAATTTTTAAGGTCTCTGAGATTTCTGAGATTTCTAAGAATTCTGAGATTTGTAAGATTTTTAACATTTCTGAGATTTTTTAAATTTCTGAGATTTCTGAAAATTATTAGATTTCTAAGAATTCTGAGATTTTTGAAATTTCTGAGATTTCTGAGATTTTTAAAAATTCTTAGATTTCTAAGAATTCGGAGATTTATGAGATTTTTAAGATTTCTGAGATTTACGAGATTTTTAAATTTTTTGAGATTTCTGAAAATTCTTAGATTTCTGAGAATTCTGAGATTTTTTGAAATTTCTGAGATTTCTGAAATTTTTAAAAATTCTGAAATTTAAGAAAATTATAAGATTTTTGAAAATTCTGAGATTTAAGAAAATTCTAAGATTTTTGAAAATTATAAGATTTTTCAAATTTCAAAGATTTCTGAGATTTATGAGAATTTTTAAGTTGCAGAGATTTCTAAAATTTTTTAAAATTTTGGGATTATTGAAATTTTAACGATTTCTGAGATTTCTGAGATTTCTGAGATTTCGCAGATTTTTGGGATTTTTGAAAATTCTTACATATTTGAAATTTCTGAGATTTCCAAAATTTCTGAAAATTCTAAGATTTTAGAAATATTAAAGATTTCTGAGATTTCTGCGATTTCTGAGATTTTTGAAAATTCTAAGATTTGTGAGATTTCTGAGAATTCTGAGAATTTAGAGAATTCGCAGAATTCTGAGAATTCTTAAATATCAGATATTTCTGAGGTTTTTGAAAATTCTGAGAATTTTGGAATTTCGGAAATTTTTGAAAAATATCAGATTTCGGAGAATTCTGTGATTTTTAAAAATTCTGAGATATTTTAAATTTCTGAGATTATTGAGATTGCCAAGAATTCTGAGAATTCTGAGAATTCTGAGATATCTGAGATTTCTGAGATTTCTGAGATTTTAAAGATGCCGAGATATCTGAGATTTCTTAGGTTTTTGAAAATTCTGAGATATTTGAAATTTCAATAAGTTTTGAAAATTCTGAGTTTTTTGAAATTTCTGAAATTTCCAAAATTTTTGAACATTCCAAGATTTTTGAAATTTCAAAGATTTATATTTGAATATTCTAAGACTTCCAAAATCTCTGAGATTTCTGGGATTTCCATTATTTCATAAAGTTTTGAGATTTTTAGATTTCTGAGATTTATGAGATTTTTAAAATTTTTAAGATTTCTGAAAATTCTTCGATTTCTGTGAATTCTGAGATTTTTTGAAATTTCTGAGATTTCTGAGATTTTTAAAAATTCTGATATTTTTGAAAATTCTGAGATATAATAAAATTCTTAGATTTTTGAAAATTATAAGATTTTTGAAATTTCAAAGATATCTGAGGTTTATGAGATTTTTTGGATGTCTGAAATTCCTGAGATTTTTGAAAATTATGAGATTTCTGAGATTTCTTAGATTTCTGAGATTGTTGAAATTTTAAAGATTTTTGAGATTTCTGAGATTTCGGAAATTTTTGAGATTTTTGAAAATTTTTTCATTTTTGAAATTTCAGAGATTTCCATAATTTCTGAAAATTCTAAGATTTTAGAAATATTGAAGATTTCTGAGATTTCTGAGATCTATGAGATTTTTAAAATTTCTGAGATTTCAGAAAATTTTGAGATTTTTGAAATTTCTGCGATTTCTGAAATATCTAAAAGTTCTGAGATTTTTGAAAATTCTAAGATTTGTGAGATTTCTGAGAATTCTAAGAATTTAAAGCAAACTAAGAATTCTAAGAATTCTTGAATATCTGAGATTTCTGAAGTTTTTGAAAATTCTGAGGTTTTTGAAAATTCTGAGGATATTGGAATTTCTGAAATTTTTGAAAAATTCTAGATTTATGAGAATTCTGTGATTTTTTAAAATTGTGAGGTTTTTTAAATTTCTGAAATTTCTGAGATTTCCGAGAATTCTGAGATATCTGAGATTTCTGAGATTTTAAAAATGCTGAGATATCTGAGATTTCTGATATTTTTAAAAATTCTGAGATTTTTGAAAATTCAATGTGTTTTGAAAATTCTGAGATTTTTGAAATTTCTGAAATTTCCAAAATTTTTGATAACTCCGAGATTAGATATTTGAAATTTCTAAGACTTCCAAAGTTTCTGAGATTTTTGGGATTGCCATTATTTCATAAAGTTTTGAGATTTTTTAAATTTCAAAGATTTTTGAGATTCCTGAAATATTCGAGACTTTTGAGATTTCTTAGATTTTTGAAAATTCTTACATTTTTGAAATTTCTAAGATTTCCTAAATTTCTGAAAATTCTGAGATTTTTGAAATTTTAAAGATTTCTGAGATTTCTGAGATTGCTGAGATTTTTGAAAATTCTTACATTTTTGCAAATTCTGAGATTTTCGAAAATTCTTACATTTTTGCAAATCCTGAGATTTTTGGAATTTTTAAGATTTATGAGATTTTCGAAAATTCTGACATATCTGTTATTTCTTAGATTTTTTAAATTTCAGGGATATCTGAGATTTTTAAATTTGTGAGATTTCTCAAATTTCTGATATTTTTGAAAATTCTTAAAATTTTGAAATTTCTGCGACTTTTTAAATTTTAACGATTTCAGAGATTTCTAAAATTTTTGAGATTTTTGAGATTATGGAAATTTCTTAGATTTTAGAAACATCTTTTATTATTGAAATTTCCGAGCTTTCTAAAATTTCTGAATATACTAAGATTTTTGAACAGTCTGCCTCCAGCTTCCGTAGCGAAAGGACGTGTTTCGCTCGAAAGCGTCTTTACGGATCATTTGTATACGGCAGAAAGAGGCTATTGTTCTCGAGTGCGAATGCGTAGTCAACGCGATTACCCGTAACGCACCTATCGGTGTCTCCGTCTTACTCCGATATTCGTGCGGAGAGTGTACCGTTACTTCTATCGATCGAGTGGCGATCGACGTGTGTTCTTGTGTTGTGAGTGTGTGTATCGTTGCTGCTGATCGTAGCGATAAGCAAGCGTATCAACGCAACGCTATCGCTTTGATCGACGCTTGTGCCACAAGTTAGTGTGTGTGTGTGTCGGTGTGTGTTTATTTGTGCATCGTGTGATACGGTAAGTGTTACCCCTTTTTTTATCCGCTCCGTTGTCTCCGGCCCTACCATGGCGGTAGAGCAGGATGCTTCCGACTCCGATCGGGAGAATGATCACTCGAAAGAAGTGAAAAGAAAGCCAGGGCGTCCCAAGGCTGCACCAGCGGCAAAAAAAATTGCCTTGGACGAAAGGCCTTCGACATCGAAGGCCACTTGTAGTAGTGTCACTTTGGCAAAGAGTGCCCAGGTGACAAAAAGTGCCCCGCTGACAAAGGGTGCCCCGCTGGTAGCAACTAACGAGCCGCTATCAGAACACCGAGCGCGTGCTTACCCGCCCTCGTGGGAGGGTAAGCCAATAGTGTATTTTATGCCGCGAGTTAAACAACTCGATGTAAGGACGATCGCGGCATCGTTATTCAAAAAGTACCCGGGCGTTGCCGATGTTTTTCGGATGCGCCCAAACAAGATCAGGGTTACCGCAAAGGACCGGGCTCAAGCCAACGTCATTGCGGCTGACCCAGAATATACGGAGCACTACCGGGTTTATATTCCCGGTAGTCTGGTTGAGGTTTTCGGCGTAATCGAGGATTTCGATTACCCTGAGGAGGAAGTGGTGCAATTGGGCTTTGGGGTTTTTCAAACCCCGAACTCGCCCAAGATAAAAGTGCTTGAAGCAAAAAAGCTCTTCAAGCTTGATGCTTCAAGCAAGCCAGAAAAAAAAATATGTCCCGACCTCCTCAATCCGGGTTACGTTTGAGGGTACGGTACTCCCGCAGGCCCTCATTCTAGAAGGCCTCAGGATACCCATTGACCGGCCGTACGTACCAAGGGTGGCCAACTGTTCAAAGTGCAGTCGGATTGGGCATGCCGATGCGTTTTGCACTCGCAAAACTTCCTGTGGAAAATGCAGAGGGGCACATGCCACCGAGGAGTGCAAAGCTTCCTCCCAAAAATGTTCGCATTGCCGGGACGAGTGGCACGAGGTAGCTTTGTGCCCCGTGTACCGAAAACTCCAAAAGGAGCAGACGAAAACAATATCCGAAAGGGCACGCGGATCATACAGCGATGCTCTAAAGGGAGCAAACGCATCAAACCCTTTTGCTGTTTTGGGTACAGATGCAAATGGCAAGTCCAGCCCGACTGCACTCGAACAGGTGCCATTGAGACCGGTGAAGAGAGTACCTTATAAAAAGGTACAAAGGAAAGTCCTAAGGACAAAAACTAAATCCTTGGCACAACAGCGTCTCGCCAAAGCTAAAGCTTCCACCCCAGTCCAAAAACGAGATGCTGAACATCCCATTCCCGCTCCCCAAATTGCCAGGAAGGAGCCCAAGAAAAAGCGATATCCCCGGACCGAAGCCCCTCTGGAAAGCTTGGCTTTTCCAATCGGGGGTTGTCCGAAAACCCCTACCCCGTCCCTTTCCGAGATCCTAGAGTCCCTCCTCATGACCCTCAACCTCCCGCAGCACCTGCACATGATCGCTACTTGGGCCCTTCCTTTCCTGAAGGGGATGATCAAACAGTGGCTGGCCCAATGGCCATGCTTGAGCATGATGGTCCGATTGGACGATTAATTCCTCCAAGGGCTACCATCTTACAGTGGAACTGTAGGAGTTTGCTTGGCAAGCTAGACTCCTTTAAAGCATTAGTGGGCGAGCACAACTGCGATGTGTTCGCCCTCTGTGAAACTTGGCTATCGGAAGAAATTAATCTTACCTTCCCTGGATATAATATAATCCGTGAAGATCGCATTACAAGGGGTGGGGGAGTACTAATTGGTGTTCGAAAGAGTCACGCTTTCAACAGAATACCTACCCCTAGGCAAGAAATTATCGAAACTGTCGCAGTCAAGGCAAAAATTGGCGATCTTCACGTGACAATTGCATCCATTTATATCCCCCCGATAGCCAACAATGAAAAAGAAAAAATTGAAAAGATCAAAGAGGATCTTGGAAATTTAGCAGCGGTCTTGCCTGGACCACTTTTGATCCTGGGAGATTTCAACTCCCATGGAATCGACTGGGGCTGCGATAAGGATGACATTCGCGCTCCAATTATCCGAGACATCTGCGACAGATTTGGGTTTTCAATCCTCAACTCAGGAGAGGCAACTAGGATGCACACACCGAAGAGTAGGGCGAGTGCACTGGACCTGTCTCTATGTCCATCAGCGATGGCCCTGGATTTTAGCTGGAAGGTGATCCAGGACCCTATCGGCAGTGATCACTTGCCGATAGAAATTTCCTACATCAAGGGAGGATGTCCAGGAGGTGGAATCCCCGTTAAATGTGACTTAACGAGGAACATCGACTGGACAAGATACGGTGAATTAGTAGCCGCTTCGCTTTCTCTTGACTTGGAAGATTTGTCTCCAGTTCAGGAGTACGAAAAACTTGTTTCAATTATAAACAAGTGCGCTCTTGAGGCCCAAACAAGGCGTTCCCACCAAGCAAGGACATTCAAAAAACCTCCCACTCCTTGGTGGGACCAAGCGTTTCCAAGGATTGCCAAGCGGCTTTTAATAAGAAGCGGGAGGCGTTTAAAGCATTCCGGGACACGGGCTCAAGGTCTTTATATGAAAAATATAAAGGACTGGAGAGATCGTGTAAAAACCTGTTGAAGGCGAAGAAAAAGGGTTATTGGCGTAGATACGTCAATAACCTAGACCCTTCCGCATCACTTAATTCGCTTTGGAGGATGGCTAGAAGGATGCGAAACAGCAACAACATCAACGAGAGCGAAAGCTTTTCTGGCGAGTGGCTAAATGAATTTGCCCACAAGCTTTGCCCTGATTTCGTTCCTGCGCAGAACTTTCATCAAAATGCGCCTGGCAGTGACCCTATCATGGACTCACCGTTCACTATGGTTGAGCTATCGCTTGCTCTCCTTTCAAGCAAAAATTCTTCCCCAGGCCTGGATCAGATCAACAGCAAAATGCTGCAAAATCTTCCCGACATGGGCAAGAAACGTCTGTTAAGAATCTTCAACGATATGTTGGAGTTCAACAGCGTCCCGCAAGAATGGAGGGAGGTGAAAGTTGTCACTATTTTGAAGCCTGGCAAACCGCCATCAAGACACGATTCATATCGGCCGATATCATTACTTTCGTGTCTGAGAAAACTCCTTGAAAGGATGATTCTTTTACGGTTAGAAGAATGGTTGGAAACCAACAACCTTCTCTCAAGTACTCAGTTTGGTTTTCGTAAAGCCAGAGGTACTAATGACTGCTTAGCGCTTTTGGTGACTGAAATAGAGCTTGCCCGTGCACGCAAGCAGAACATGGGGTCTATCTTCCTTGACATACAGGGGGCATTTGACTCAGTTTCTCCATACAAACTGAGTCAAAAGTTAGAAAATGCGGGCCTGGGACCAAAGTTGAATAACTTATTATTCAACCTTTTGTCGGAAAAAGCTATGAATTTCAACAATGGTCACGTGCAGTTAAAACGGACCAGTTTCCATGGACTAGCACAAGGGTCCTGCTTGAGCCCACTGTTATATAACTTTTATGTTAGTGAGATAGACTCTTGTCTAGCGCCAAACTGCAGTCTTAGACAATTGGCAGACGACGGCGTTATATCTGTTGCAAGCAGAGACGCCGACGAAATACAACTGGCTTTACAAACCACTCTTGACAATCTTTCCGAGTGGTCTGAAAACCTTGGTATCAAGTTCTCTGCAACGAAAACTGAGATGGTAGTCTTTTCTCCTTTTAGCGATACGGGAAAAAACAGGGAGAAAAGGCTATATGACCCGAAAATTGATGTCTTTCTGTATGGTGAAAAGATATCAATTACCGACAATTTTCGATACCTTGGTGTATGGTTCAATTCTAGGCTAAACTGGAGTACTCACTTCACCCGTCTGGTGCAAAAATGCAGTAAAAGAATCAACTTTCTAAGGACAGTCACAGGATTCTGGTGGGGCGCACATCCATCAGACGTCCTGAGACTGTATAAGACAACGGTGCTATCCGTATTGGAATATGGAAGCATATGCTTCCATTGGGCATCCAATACGTTGATACTCAAGCTTGAAAGGCTACAGTACCGCTGTCTTAGACTCGCACTAGGGAGCATGAAATCCACACACAACATGTCCCTAGAAGTGATGACCGGAGTGATGCCGCTCAAACTACGTTTTGAAATGCTGTCGCTTCGCCTTCTAGTCCGTTGTTCAGTATCAAATCCCTTGATAATAGAAAATTTTGAAGCGCTTCTAGAGACAGGTTCTAAGAGCAAAATCCTCAAGATCTACGAAGATTTTGTTGCCCTACAAGTGCATGCTAGCGCTCCACAGGCATTAAATCGTGCTGCCCTTCCTGAGAACTACAGTTCCATTTTAATAACAGATTCCTCATTGCACGAGGAAATTAAGACCATACCTAATGATCTTCGCCCGAGGGTAGTTCCGGGTATTTTCATGGATAAGTATGGTCATTTAGACCAAATAAGCCAGTACTACACTGATGGATCATCCTCTGAGGAGGGCACTGGCTTCGGTGTTTTAAGCGAGTTCACCGAAGCTTTTTTCAAATTGAGGCAGCCATGTAGTGTTTACACCGCAGAGCTAGCCGCAATATTTTACGCACTATCGATGATAGCAGCGAGACCTTCGGATCAGTACTTCATCTTCACTGATAGCCTTAGTGCTATTGAAGCTCTGAGATCTCCGAAGGCTGTTAAGAGTCAGGATTTCCTCACCATAAAAATCATTGAACTGCTTGGCTCAATGTTCGAAAATGCGTATAAGATCTCGCTAATTTGGGTCCCTTCTCATTGTGGAATTCCCGGCAATGAAAAGGCAGACTCACTGGCCAAAACAGGCGTCCAAGAAGGCGCTTTTTACGACCGACCTATCTTGGCCCAGGAGTTCCTTCGTTTCCCACAGCAACTTTTCCTGTCTCGCTGGCAGAGCATGTGGGAGGCGGATGAACTCGGGCGTTTTCTCTTCTCGATCTCTCCGCAAGTGTCCCTGCGGCCTTGGTTCGATGGGCTCTCTGTGGACCGGGCGTTCATACGGATGATGTCTCGACTGATGTCGAATCATTTTGCGTTGAATGCTCATCTACAGCGTATAACTCTGGCTCAGACAAAAGTATGTGGCTGCGGTAACGGATTCCACGATGTGGATCACCTTCTGTGGTCCTGCGTGGAATTTGAAACCGCAAGACCCTCCTTGTTGAGCGCAGTCGAGAATGTCGGCAGACGACCGGGTACAGAAATCAGAGAAGTGTTGGCTACCAGGGACCTCCTCTACATGAGGATCATTTACCGATTCGCCAGAGACAACGGTCTTGTCCTATGATTCCACATCCCAAGTATCCTTCCAATCCTTGTTCGTATTCCCCAATTCCTTTTTTGTTAAATATTGTGTTGTCTATGTTTTAAGTGTATTTTTTGTAGTGCCACGGGTGATCCGATGACTGGGCAATAGCACTCCAGGGTGATTCCAACACTGCCGTAAAAGGGAGGCAGGCGTTGTTGAAAGTGCAGTGTTCTCCACTCCAGTCCAGTTTTGGCACATTGAGTTTGACAATGTTGGCGTCGGGTTCGGGGTGTTCGGCGGGTTCAGTCTCGGGAGTAGTGAAGTCGCTTTCGCTGCTGCGGGATAGAGCTTGTCGATCATCCTTTGATTGGACGTTGACTAGATTGAGCTTGGAATGTTATTGCTGGAATGCACTGGAGAACACTGTACGAAGACAAATAAATGTGCTGTCTAAACAATATTTGTTTGTTTGTTGCAGTACAGATCAATCCACAAAGGACAACAATAGAACGGCCACATCACCACTATAGCCGGAATTCGGATGTAACCAACCATCATCATCACAATAGATACAGCAATAGTCCCGGACCATCAAAACTCACAACAACCACCACTACATCATCATCAGCATCATCAACACCATCACCACAACCATCCACAACCGAGTATGCCCGGGATAAGGCAAATAATAGGGAGGAAATGCCTTATCAATATGATTGTAATTTTTTTTTTTCAACACAAGCGGTGTTGACAATACGGCATTGAACCGTCATAATCAATTGTAAATAAAATAAAATAAATAAGATTTTTGAAATTTGAAATTTTAAAGATTTCTGAAATTTTTGAGATTTTTGAAATTTCTTAGATTTCTAAGAATTCTGAGATTTTGGAAATTTCTGAAATTTCTGAGATTTCTGAGATTTTTAAGAATTTTTTAAGAAATTTTCAAAAATCTCAGATTTTTGAAAATTTTAATATTTGTGAGACTTCTGAGAATTCTGTAATTTTTGAGATTTTTGAAATTTCAAAAATTTATGCGATATCTGAGATTTTTGAGATTTCTGAGATTTCCGAGATATTTGAAATTTCTGAGATTTCTGAAAATTCTTAGATTTCTAAGAATTCTGAGATTTTGAAAATTTTTGTGATTTCTGAGATTTTTAAAAATTATGAGATTTTTGAAAATTCTAAGATTTGTGAGATTTCTGAGAATTCTGTAAATTTTGAGATTTTTGAAATTTCAAAGATTTTTGCGATATCTGAGATTTAGGAGATTTATGAGATTTTTGAGATTTCTGAGATTTCCGAGATTTTTTAAATTTCTAAGATTTCTAAGATTTCTGAGATTTTTTGAAAATTCTGAGATTTCTGAGATATGTGATATTTTTGAAAATTCGAAATTTGAAAATAGATTTCTGAGAATTCTGAGAATTCAGAGAATTCAGTGAATCCTAAGAATTCTGAGAGTTCTTAAATATCTGAGATAATTCAAAAAAGTTTTTGAAGATTCTGAGATATTTTCAATTTCTGAGATTTTTAAAAAATCTTAGATTTCTGAGAATTCTGTGATTTTTTAAAATTCTGAGATTTTTTGAAT
Source organism: Anopheles maculipalpis (assembly GCF_943734695.1). Lineage (NCBI taxonomy): Eukaryota > Metazoa > Arthropoda > Insecta > Diptera > Culicidae > Anopheles > Anopheles maculipalpis. The sequence continues at coordinate 58,175,925 of NC_064871.1, forward strand.
TTCTGAGATTTCTGAGAATTCTGCGAATTCTGAGATATCTGAGATATCTCAGATTTCTGAGATTTCTGAGATTCTAAAAATTCCGAGGATTCTAAGAATTCTGAGATTTTTGAAAATTTTTAGTTTTCTGAGAATTCAATGATTTCTTATTTCTGAGATTTTTTAAAATTTCTGAGATTTCTGAGGTTTTCAAAAATTCTGAGATTTATGAAACTTCTGAGATTCATGAAAATTCTAAGATTTTTGAAAATTATGAGATTTTTGAAATTTCAAAGATTTCTGAGATTTCTGAGATTTTTTAGATTTCTGAGATTCCTGAGATTTTTTAAAATTTTAAGATTTCTGAGATTTTTTGAAATTTCTGAGATTTTTGAAAATTCCATGATTTTTGAAAATTCTGAGATTTTTGAAATTATAAAGATTTTCATTTGAAAATTCTAAGACTTCCAAAATTTCTGAGATTTCTGAAATTACTGGGATTTGCATAATTTCATAAAATTCTGAGATTTTTGAAATCTCAATTTTGATTATATTTGAGATTTTTGAGATTTTTGAGATTTCCAAGATAATTGAAATTTCTGAGATTTTTAAAATTTCTGAAAATTCTGAGATTTTTGAAATTTTAAAGATTCCTGAGATTTTTTAAATTTCTAAGATTTTTGAAAATTCTTACATTTTTGAAAACTGTGAGATTTTTGAAATTTCAAATTTTTTCATGAGGTTTCTGAAATTTCTAAAATTTCTGTTATTTCTGAAATTTTTAAAATTTCAGAGCTTTCTGAGATATTTTCATTTGTGAGATTTCTGAAATATCTGAAATTTTTGAAAATTCTTAGAATTTTGAAAATTCTGAGATTTTTTAAATTTTAACGATTTCTGAGATTTCTTAAATTTCTGAGATTTTTGAGATTTTTGAAATTTCTAAAATTTTTCATAATTCTTACATATTTGAAATTCCTGAGATTTCCAAAATTTCTGAAAATTCTAAGATTTTGGAAATTTTTAAGGTCTCTGAGATTTCTGAGATTTCTAAAAATTCTGAGATTTGTGAGATTTTTTACATTTCTGAGATTTTTGAAATTTCTGAGATTTCTGAAAATTATTAGATTTCTAAGAATTCTGAGATTTTTGAAATGTCTGAGATTTCTGAGATTTTTAAAAATTCTGAGACATTTGAAAATTCTAAAATTTGTGAAATTTCTGAGAATTCTGAGAATTTAAAGAATTCAGAGAATTCAGAGAATTCAAAGAATTCTGAGGATTCTTGAATATCTGAGATTTCTGAGGATTTTGAAAATTCTGAGTTTTTTGAAAATTCTGAGATTTTAGGAATTTCTGAAATTTTTGAAAAATCTTAGTTTCCTGAGAATTCTGTGATTTTTAAAAATTCTGAGATTGTTTAAATTTCTGAGATTTCTGAGAATTTAAAGAATTCTGAGAATTCTGAGATATCTGAGAAATCTGAGATATCTGAGATTTCTGAGATTTCTGAGATTTTAAAAATGCTGAGATATCTGAGAATTCTGAGATTTTTAAAAATGATTAGATTTTTGAAAATTCTGAGATATTTGAAAATTCAATGATTTTTGATAATTCTGAGATTTTTGAAATTTCTGAAATTTCCAAAATTTTTGAACATTCCAAGATTTTTGAAATTTCAAAGATTTATATTTGAAAATTCTAAGTTTTCCAAAATTTCTGAGATTTCTGGGATTTCCATTATTTAATAAATTTCTGAGATTTTTGAAATTATAAAGATTTCTGAGATTTCTGAGATTTATGAAATTTCTAGGATTTGTGAAACTTCATAAATTTTTGAAAATTCTGAGATTTTTGAAATTTTAAAGATTTATGAGAATACTGAAAATTCTGACATTTCTGTTATTTCATCGATTTTTGAATTTGTGAGATTCCTGAAATTTCTGATATTTTTCAAAATTCTAAGAATTTTGAAAATTCTGAGATTTTTTAAATTTTGAAGGTTTCTGAGATTTCTTAAATTTTTGAAATTTTTGAGATTTTTGAAAATTCTTACATTTTGGAAATTTCTGAAAATTCTAAGATTTTTGAAATTTGAAAGATTTCTGAGATTTCTGAGAATTCTGAGATTTATGAGGTTTTTTAAATTTCTTAGATTTCTAAGAATTCTGAGATATTTTGAAATTTCTAAGATTTCTGAGATTTTTAAAAATTCTGAGATTTTTGAAAATTTTGAGATTTGTGAGATTTCTGAGAATTCTGTAAATTCTGATATTTTTGAAATTTCAAAGATTTATGCGATATCTAGGATTTCGGATATTTATGTGATTTTTGAGATTTCCGAGATTTTTGAAATATTTGAGATTTCTGTAAATTCTTAGATTTCTAAGCATTCTGAGATTTTGGAAATTTCTGAAATTTCTGTGATTTCTGAGATTTTTAAAAATTCTGAGATTTTTGAAAATTCTCAGATTTGTGAGATTTCTGAGAATTCTGTTAATTTTGAGATTTTTGAAATTTCAAAGATTTATGCGATATCTGAGAATTAGGAGATTTATGAAATTTTTGAGATTTCTGAGATTTCTGAGATATTTAAAAATTCTGAGAATCTTGAAAATTCTGAGATTTAAGAAAATTCCAAGATTTTTGAAAATTATAAGATGGTTGAAATTTCAAAGATATCTGAGATTTATGAGATTTTTTAGATATCTGAGATTTCTGAGTTTTTTGAAAATTATGAAATTTCTGCGATTGCTTAGATTTCTGAGATTTCTGAAATTTCAAAAAATTATATTTGAAAATTCTGAGACTTCCAAAATTTCTGAGATTTCTGAAATTTCTGGGATTTCCAAAATTTCATAAAGTTCTGAAATTTTTGAAATTTCTGAGATTTTTGAAATTTTAAAGTTTGCTGAGATTTCTGAGATTTATGAGATTTTTAAGATTTCTTATATTTCTAAGATTTTGGAAATTCCTGAGATTTCAGAAAACTATTAGATTTCTGAGATTTTAGAAATTTCTGAATTTCTTAGATTTCTGTGAATCCTCAGATTTTTTGAAATTTCTGTGATTTTTGATATTTTTAAAAATTCAGAGATTTTTGAAAATCCTACGATTTGTGAGATTTTTGAGAATTCTGTAAATTTTGAGATTTTTGAAATTTCAAAGATTTATATGATATCTGAGATTCAGGAGATTTATGAGATTTTTGAGATTTCTGAGATTTCCGAGTTTTTTTAAATTTCAAAGATTTCTGAAAATTCTTAGATTTCTAAGAATTCGGAGATTTATGAGTTTTTTTAGATTTCTGAGATTTACGAGATTTTTAAAATTTTTGAGATTTCTGAAAATTCTTAGATTTCTGAGAATTCTGAGATTTTTTGAAATTTCTGAGATTTCTGAAATTTTTAAAAATTCTGAGATTTAAGAAAATTTTAAGATATTTGAAAGATCTGAGATTTAAGAAAATTATAAGATTTAAGAAAATTCTAAGATTTTTGAAAATTTTAAGATTTCTGAAATTTCAAAGATTTCTGAGATTTATGAGATTTGTTAAATGTCTGAGATTCCTGAGATTTTTTAAAATAATGAGAATTCTGAGATTTCTAAGATTTCTGAGATTTTTGAAAATTCTGAGATTATTGAAATTTTAAAGATTTCTGAGAAATCTGAGATTTCGCATATTTTTGAGATTTTTGAAAATTCTTACATTTTTTAAATTTCTGAGATTTTCTAAATTTCGGAAAATTCTAAGATTTTAGAAATATTAAAGATTTCTGAGATTTCTGCGATTTCTGAGGTTTTTAAAAATTCTGAGATTTTTGAAAATTCTTAGATTTCTGAGAATTCTGAGAATTTAGAGAATTCTAAGGATTCTGAGAATTCTTAAATATCAGAGATTTCTGAGGTTTTTGAAAATTCTGAGAATTTTGGAATTTCTGAAATTTTTGAAAAATCTTAGATTTCTGAGAATTCTGTGATTTTAAAAAATTCTGAGATTTTTTAAATTTCTTAGGTTTCTGAGATTTCCGAGAATTCTGAGAATTCTGAGAATTCTGAGATATCTGAAATTTCTGAGATTTCAAAAATGCTGAGATATCTGAAATGGCTGAGATTTATAAAAATTCTGAGATTTTTGAAAATTCAATGTTTTTTGAAAATTCTCAGATTCTTGAATTTTCTGAGATTTCCAAAATTGCAGAAAATTCTAAGATTTTTGAAATTTTAAGATTTCTGAGATTTCTGATAATCCTGAGATTTATGAGATTTTTGAAATTTCTGAGATTTCCGAAAATTCTTCGATTTCTGAGAATAATAAGATTGATTAGATTTTTTAAGTTTTGTGAGATTTATGCGATTTTTAAAATATTAGGGATTTCTGAAAATTCTTAGATTTCTGTGAACTCTGAGATTTTTTGAAATTTCTGAGATTTCTGAGATTTTTAAAAATTCTGAGACATTTGAAAATTCTAAAATTTGTGAAATTTGTGAGAATTCTGAGAATTTAGAGAATTCAGAGAATTCAGAGAATTCAAAGAATTTTGAGAATTCTTAAATATCTGAGATTTCTGATTTTATTGAAAATTCTGAGGTTTTTGAAAATTCTAAGATTTGTGAGATTTCTGAGAATTATGTAAATTCTGAGATTTTTGAAATTTCAAAGATTTATGCGATATCTAGGATTTCGGATATTTATGTGATTTTTGTGATTTCTGAGATTTTCGAGATTTTTGAAATATCTGAGATTTCTGAAAATTCTAAGATTTCTAAGAATTCTGAGATTTTGGAAATTTCTGAAATTTCTGTGATTTCTGAGATTTTTGAAAATTCTCAGATTTCTGAGAATTCTGTTAATTTCGAGATTTTTGAAATTTCAAAGATTTATGCGATATCTGAGAATAAGGAGATTTATGAAATTTTTGAGATTTCTGAGATTTCTGAGATATTTAAAAATCCTGAGAATCTTGAAAATTCTGAGATTTAAGAAAATTCCAAGATTTTTGAAAATTATAAGATGGTTGAAATTTCAAAGATATCTGAGATTTATGAGATTTTTTTAATATCTGAGATTTCTGAGTTTTTTGAAAATTATGAAATTTCTGCGATTGCTTAGATTTCTGAGATTTCTGAAATTTCAAAGAATTATATTTGAAAATTCTGAGACTTCCAAAATTTCTGAGATTTCTGAAATTTCTGGGATTTCCAAAATTTCATAAAGTTCTGAAATTTTTGAAATTTCTAAGATTTTTGAAATTTTAAAGTTTGCTGAGATTTCTGAGATTTATGAGATTTTTAAGATTTCTTATATTTCTAAGATTTTGGAAATTCCTGAGATTTCAGAAAACTATTAGATTTCTGAGATTTTAGAAATTTCTGAATTTCTTAGATTTCTGTGAATCCTCAGATTTTTTGAAATTTCTGTGATTTTTGATATTTTTATAAATTCAGAGATTTTTGAAAATCCTACGATTTGTGAGATTTTTGAGAATTCTGTAAATTTTGAGATTTTTGAAATTTCAAAGATTTATATGATATCAGAGATTTAGGAGATTTATGAGATTTTTGAGATTTCTGAGATTTCCGAGTTTTTTTAAATTTCAAAGATTTCTGAAAATTCTTAGATTTCTAAGAATTCGGAGATTTATGAGATTTTTTAGATTTCTGAGATTAACGAGATTTTTAAAATTTTTGAGATTTCTGAAAATTCTTAGATTTCTGAGAATTCTGAGATTTTTTTAAATTTCTGAGATTTCTGAAATTTTTAAAAATTCTGAGATTTAAGAAAATTTTAAAATTTTTGAAAGTTCTGAGATTTAAGAAAATTATAAGATTTAAGAAAATTCTAAGATTTTTGAAAATTTTAAGATTTCTGAAATTTCAAAGATTTTTGAGATTTATGAGATTTGTTAAATGTCAGGGATTCCTGAGATTTTTTAAAATATTGAGAATTCTGAGATTTCTAAGATTTCTGAGATTTTTGAAAATTCTGAGATTATTGAAATTTTAAAGATTTCTGAGAAATCTGAGATTTCGCATATTTTTGAGATTTTTGAAAATTCTTACATTTTTTAAATTTCTGAGATTTTCAAAATTTCTGAAAATTCTAAGATTTTAGAAATATTAAAGATTTCTGAGATTTCTGCGATTTCTGAGATTTTTAAAAATTCTGAGATTTTTGAAAATTCTTAGATTTCTGAGAATTCTGAGAATTTAGAGAATTCTAAGGATTCTGAGGATTCTTAAATATCAGAGATTTCTGATGTTTTTGAAAATTCTGAGAATTTTGGAATTTCTGAAATTTTTTAAAAATCTTAGATTTCTGAGAATTCTGTGATTTTAAAAAATTCTGAGATTTTTTAAATTTCTGAGGTTTCTGAGATTTCCGAGAATTCTGAGAATTCTGAGAATTCTGAGATATCTGAGATTTCTGAGATTTTAAAAATGCTGAGATATCTGAAATGGCTGAGATTTATAAAAATTCTGAGATTTTTGAAAATTCAATGTTTTTTGAAAATTCTGAGATTTTTGAATGTTCTGAGATTTCCAAAATTTCAGAAAATTCTAAGATTTTTGAAATTTTAAGATTTCTGAGATTTCTGAGATTTCTGAGATTTATGAGATTTTTGAAATTTGTGAGATTTCTGAAAATTCTTCGATTTCTAAGAATTATGAGATTGATGAGATTTCTTATTTTTGTGAGATTTATGCGATTTTTTAAATTTTTAAGATTTCTGAAAATTCTTAGATTTCTGTGAATTCTGAGATTTTTTGAAATTTCTGAGATTTCTGAGATTTTTAAAAATTCTGAGACATTTGAAAATTCTAAAATTTTTGAAATTTCTGAGAATTCTGAGAATTTAGAGGATTCAGAGAATTCAGAGAATTCAAAGAATTCTGAGAATTCTTAAATATCTGAGATTTCTGAGATTATTGAAAATTCTGAGGTTTTTGAAAATTCTGAGATTTTAGGAATTTCTGAAATTTTTGAAAAATCTTAGTTTCCTGAGAATTTTGTGATTTTTAAAAATTCTGAGATTGTTTAAATTTCTGAGATTTCCGAGAATTTAGAGAATTCTGAGAATTCTGAGATATCTGAGATATCTGAGATATCTGAGATTTCTGAGATTTTAAAAATGCTGAGATATCTGAGATTTCTGAGATTTTTAAAAATGATTAGATTTTTGAAAATTCTGAGATATTTGAAATTCAATGATTTTTGAGAATTCTGAGATTTTGAAATTTCTGAAATTTACAAAATTTTTTGAATATTCCAAGATTTTTTAAATTTCAAAGATTTATATTTGATAATTCTAAGTTTTCCAAAATTTCTGAGATTTCTGAAATTTCCATTATTTAATAAAGTTCTGAGATTTTTGAAATTTTAAAGATTTCTGAGATTTCTGAGATTTATGAAATTTCTAGGATTTGTGAAACTTCATACATTTTTGAAAATTCTGAGATTTTTGAAATTTTAAAGATTTATGAGAATTCTGAATATTCTGACATTTCTGTTATTTCTTCGATTTTAAAAATTTCAGAGATTTCTGAGATTTATGAAATTGGTAGATTTCTGAAATTTCAGATATTTTTGAAAATTCTAAGAATTTTGAAAATTCTGAGATTTTTTAAATTTTGAAGATTTTTGAGATTTCTTAAATTTTTGAGATTTTTGAGATTTTTGAAAATTCTTACATTTTTGAATTTTCTGAAAATTCTAAGATTTTTGAAATTTGAAAGATTTCTGAGATTTCTGAGAATTCTGAGATTTATGAGATTTTTGAAATTTCTTAGATTTCTAAGAATTCTGAGATATTTTGAAATTTCTAAGATTTATTTATTTATTTTATTTATTTACAATTGAATATGACGGTCCAGTGCCGTATTGTCAACACCACTTGTGTTGAAAAAAAAAAGTACAATTATATTGATAAGGCATTTCCTCCTTATTCTTTGCCTTATCCCGGGCATACTCGGTTATGGTTGTGGTGATGGTGATGATGATGATGGTGATGATGATGATGATGATGATGATGATGATGATGATGATGATGATGATGATGATGATGATGATGATGATGATGATGATGATGATGATGATCTATTGGTGGATGTTGTGCGTTTTGATGGTCCAGGACTATTGTTGTGTCTATGTGATGATGGAGGTTCATTATATCCGAATTCCGGTGGTGTTGTGGCCGTTCTATTGTTGATCTTTACGATATGGTCTGGACTGTAACGAACAAATAGACATCGTTAAGACAGCACGAACATTTATTTGTCTGCGTACAGTGCTCTCCAGTGCATTCCAGCAATGACATTCCAAGCTCAATCTAGTCAACGTCCAATCAAAGGATGATCGACAAGCTCTATCCCGCAGCAGCGAAAGCGACTTCACTACTCCCGAGACTGAGCCCGCCAAACACCCCGAACCCGACGCCAACACTGTCAAACTCAATGTGCCAAAACTGGACTGGAGTGGGGAACACTGCACTTTGAACAACGCCTGCCTCCCTTTTACGGCAGTGTTGGAATCACCCTCGAGTGCTGTTGCCCAGTCATCGGATCACCCGTGGCACTACAAAAAATACACTTAAAACATAGACAACACAACATTTAACAAAAAAGGAATTGGGGAATACGAATAAGGATTGGAAGGATACTAGGGATGTGGAATCATAGGACAAGACCGTTGTCTCTGGCGAATCGGTAAATGATCCTCATGTAGGGGAGGTCACTGGTAGCCAACACTTCTCTAATTTCTGTACCCGGTCGTCTGCCGATATTCTCGACTGCGCTCAACAAGGAGGGTCTTGCGGTTTCAAATTCCACGCAGGACTACAGAAGGTGATCCACATCGTGGAATCCGTTACCGCAGCCACATACTTTTGTCTGAGCCAGAGTTATACGCTGTAGATGAGCATTCAACGCAAAATGATTCGACATCAGTCGAGACATCATTCGTATGAATGCCCGGTCTACAGAGAGCCCATCGAACCAAGGCCGCAGGGACACTTGCGTAGAGATCGAGAAGAGAAAACGCCCGAGTTCATCCGCCTCCCACATGCTCTGCCAGCGAGACAGGAAAAGTTGCTGTGGAAAACGAAGGAACTCCTGGGCCAAGATAGGTCGGTCGTAAAAAGCGCCTTCTTGGACGCCTGTTTTGGCCAATGAGTCTGCCTTCTCATTGCCGGGAATTCCACAATGAGAAGGGACCCAAATTAGCGAGATCTTATACGCATTTTCGAACATTGAGCCAAGCAGTTCAATGATTTTTATGGTGAGGAAATCCTGACTCTTAACAGCCTTCGGAGATCTCAGAGCTTCAATAGCACTAAGGCTATCAGTGAAGATGAAGTACTGGTCCGAAGGTCTCGCTGCTATCATCGATAGTGCGTAAAATATTGCGGCTAGCTCTGCGGTGTAGATACTACATGGCTGCCTCAATTTGAAAAATGCTTCGGTGGACTCGCTAAAAACACCGAAGCCAGTGCCCTCCTCAGAGGATGATCCATCAGTGTAGTACTGGCTTATTTGGTCTAAATGACCATACTTGTTCATGAAAATACCCGGAACTACCCTCGGGCGAAGATCATTAGGTATGGTCTTAATTTCCTCGTGCAATGAGGAATCTGTTATTAAAATGGAACTGTAGTTCTCAGGAAGGGCAGCACGATTTAATGCCTGTGGAGCGCTAGGATGCACTTGTAGGGCAACAAAATCTTCATAAATCTTGAGGATTTTACTCTTAGAACCTGTCTCTAGAAGCGCTTCAAAATTTTCTATTATCAAGGGATTTGATACTGAACAACGGACTAGAAGGCGAAGCGACAGCATTTCAAAACGTAGTTTGAGCGGCATCACTCCGGTCATCACTTCTAGGGACATGTTGTGTGTGGATTTCATGCTCCCTAGTGCGAGTCTAAGACAGCGGTACTGTAGCCTTTCAAGCTTGAGTATCAACGTATTGGATGCCCAATGGAAGCATATGCTTCCATATTCCAATACGGATAGTACCGTTGTCTTATACAGTCTCAGGACGTCTGATGGATGTGCGCCCCACCAGAATCCTGTGACTGTCCTTAGAAAGTTGATTCTTTTACTGCATTTTTGCACCACACGGGTGAAGTGAGTACTCCAGTTTAGCCTAGAATTGAACCATACACCAAGGTATCGAAAATTGTCGGTAATTGATATCTTTTCACCATACAGAAAGACATCAATTTTCGGGTCATATAGCCTTTTCTCCCTGTTTTTTCCCGTATCGCTAAAAGGAGAAAAGACTACCATCTCAGTTTTCGTTGCAGAGAACTTGATACCAAGGTTTTCAGACCACTCGGAAAGATTGTCCAGAGTGGTTTGTAAAGCCAGTTGTATTTCGTCGGCGTCTCTGCTTGCAACAGATATAACGCCGTCGTCTGCCAATTGTCTAAGACTGCAGTTTGGCGCTAGACAAGAGTCTATCTCACTAACATAAAAGTTATATAACAGTGGGCTCAAGCAGGACCCTTGTGCTAGTCCATGGAAACTGTGACCATTGTTGAAATTCATAGCTTTTTCCGACAAAAGGTTGAATAACAAGTTATTCAATTTTGGTCCCAGGCCCGCATTTTCTAACTTTTGACTCAGTTTGTATGGAGAAACTGAGTCAAATGCCCCCTGTATGTCAAGGAAGATAGACCCCATGTTCTGCTTGCGTGCACGGGCAAGCTCTATTTCAGTCACCAAAAGCGCTAAACAGTCATTAGTACCCCTGGCTTTACGAAAACCAAACTGAGTACTTGAGAGAAGGTTGTTGGTTTTCAACCATTCTTCTAACCGTAAAAGAATCATCCTTTCAAGGAGTTTCCTCAGACACGAAAGTAATGATATCGGCCGATATGAATCGTGTCTTGATGGCGGTTTGCCAGGCTTCAAAATAGTGACAACTTTCACTTCCCTCCATTCTTGCGGGACGCTGTTGAACTCCAACATATCGTTGAAGATTCTTAACAAACGTTTCTTGCCCATGTCGGGAAGATTTTGCAGCAGTTTGCTGTTGATCTGATCCAGGCCTGGGGAAGAATTTTTGCTTGAAAGGAGGACAAGCGATAGTTCAACCATTGTGAACGGTGAGTCCATGATAGGGTCACTGCCAGGCGCATTTTGATGAAAATTCTGCGCAGGAACGAAATCGGGGCAGAGCTTGTGGGCAAATTCATTTAGCCACTCGCCAGAAAAGCTTCCGCTCTCGTTGATGTTGTTACTGTTTCGCATCCTTCTAGCCATCCTCCAAAGCGAATTAAGTGAAGCGGAAGGGTCTAGGTTATTGACGTATCTACGCCAATAGCCCTTTTTCTTCGCCTTCAACAGGTTTTTGCACGATCTCTCCAGGCCTTTATATTTTTCATATAAAGACCTTGAGCCCGTGTCCCGGAATGCTTTAAACGCCTCCCGCTTCTTGTTAAAAGCCGCTTGGCAATCCTTGTCCCACCAAGGAGTGGGAGGTTTTTTGAATGTCCTTGCTTGGTGGGAGCGCCTTGTTTGGGCTTCAAGAGCGCACTTGTTTATAATGGAAACAAGTTTTTCGTACTCCTGAGCTGGAGACAAATCTTCCAAGTCAAGAGAAAGCGAAGCGGCTACTAATTCACCGTATCTCGTCCAGTCGATGTTCCTCGTTAAGTCACATTTAACGGGGATTCCACCTTCTGGACATCCTCCCTTGATGTAGGAAATTTCTATCGGCAAGTGGTCACTACCGATAGGGTCCTGGATCACCTTCCAACTAAAATCCAGGGCCATCGCTGATGGACATAGAGACAAGTCCAGTGCACTCGCCCTACTCTTCGGTGTGTGCATCCTAGTTGCCTCTCCTGAGTTGAGGATTGAAAACCCGAATCTGTCGCAGATGTCTCGGATAATTGGAGCGCGAATGTCATCCTTATCGCAGCCCCAGTCGATTCCATGGGAGTTGAAATCTCCCAGGATCAAAAGTGGTCCAGGCAAGACCGCTGCTAAATTTCCAAGATCCTCTTTGAACTTTTCAATTTTTTCTTTTTCATTGTTGGCTATCGGGGGGATATAAATGGATGCAATTGTCACGTGAAGATCGCCAATTTTTGCCTTTACTGCGACAGTTTCGATAATTTCTTGCCTAGGGGTAGGTATTCTGCTGAAAGCGTGACTCTTTCGAACACCAATTAGTACTCCCCCACCCCTTGTAATGCGATCTTCACGGATTATATTATATCCTGGGAAGGTAAGATTTATGTCTTCCGATAGCCAAGTTTCACAGAGGGCGAACACATCGCAGTTGTGCTCGCCCACTAATGCTTTAAAGGAGTCTAGCTTGCCAAGCAAACTCCTACAGTTCCACTGTAAGATGGTGGCCCTTGGAGGAATTAATCGTCCAATCGGACCATCATGCTTAAGCATGGCCATTGGGCCAGCCACTGTTTGATCATCCCCTTCAGGAAAGGAAGGGCCCAAGTAGCGATCATGTGCAGGTGCTGCGGGAGGTTGAGGGTCATGAGGAGGGACTCTAGGATCTCGGAAAGGGACGGGGTAGGGGTTTTCGGAGAACCCCCGATTGGAAAAGCCAAGCTTTCCAGAGGGGCTTCGGTCCGGGGGGATCGATTTTTCTTGGGCTCCTTCCTGGCAGTTTGGGGAGCGGGAATGGGTTGTTCAGCATCTCGTTTCTGGACTGGGGTGGAAGCTTTAGCTTTGGCGAGACGCTGTTGTGCCAAGGATTTAGTTTTTGTCCTTAGGACTTTCCTTTGTACCTTTTTATAAGGTACTCTCTTCACTGGTCTCAATGGCACCTGTTCAAGTGCAGTCGGGCTGGACGTGTCATTTGCATCTGTACCCAAAACAGCAAAAGGGTTTGATGCGTTTGCTCCCTTTAGAGCATCGCTGTACGATCCGCGTGCCCTCTCGGAAATTGTTTTCGTCTGCTCCTTTTGGAGTTTTCGGTACACGGGGCACAAAGCTACCTCATGCCACTCATCCCGACAATGCGAGCATTTCTGGGAAGGGGCTTTGCACTCATCGGTGGCATGTGCCCCTCTGCATTTTCCACAGGAAGTTTTGCGAGTGCAAAACGGATCGGCATGCCCAATCCGACTGCACTTTGAACAGGTGGCCACCCTTGGTACGTACGGCCGGTCAATGGGTATCCGGAGGCCTTCTAGAATGAGGGCCTGCGGGAGTACCGTACCCTCAAACGTAACCCTGATTGAGGAAGTCGGAATGTATTTTTTTTCTTGCTTACTTGAAGCATCAAGCTTGAAGAGCTTTTTTGCTTCAAGCACTTTTATCTTGGGCGAGTTTGGGGTTTGAAAAACCCCAAAGCCCAATTGCACCACTTCCTCCTCAGGGTAATCGAAATCCTCGATTACGCCGGAAACCTCAACCAAACTACCGGGAATATAAACACGATAGTGCTCCGTATATTCTGGGTCAGCCGCAATGACGTTGGCTTGAGCCCGGTCCTTTGCGGTAACCCTGATCTTGTTTGGGCGCATCCGAAAAACATCGGCAACGCCCGGGTACTTTTTGAATAACGATGCCGCGATCGTCCTTACATCGAGTTGTTTAACTCGCGGCATAAAATACACTATTGGCTTACCCTCCCACGACGGCGGGTAAGCACGCGCTCGGTGTTCTGATAGCGGCTCGTTAGTTGCTACCAGCGGGGCACTCTTTGTTAGCGGGGCACTTTTTGTCACCTGGGCACTCTTTGCCAAAGTGACACTACTACATGTGGCCTTCGAAGTCGAAGGCCTATCATCCAAGGCAATTTTTTTTGCCGCTGGTGCGGCCTTGGGACGCCCCGGCTTTCTTTTTACCTCCTTGGTAAGATCATTCTCCCGATCAGAGTCGGAAGCATCCTGCTCTACCGCCATGGTAGGGCCGGAGACAACGGAGCGGATAAAAAAGGGGTAACACTTACCGTATCACACGATGCACAAATAAACACACACCGACATACACACACACTAACTTATAGCACAAGCGCCGATCAAAGCGATAGCGTTGCGTTGATACGCTTGCTTATCGCTACGATCAGCAGACACACACACTAACACCACAGGAGCACACGTCGATCGCCAGTCGATCGATAGGGATAACGGGACACTCTCCGCACGAATATCGGAGTAAGACGGGGACACCGATAGGTGCAGTTAAGATGACAGCACAGCACAAGAAAAGCAACGCAGCAAAACGCGCCACCCAGCATCGCAACATAAACAAACCTGCAACATAAACAAACAAACGACCGAGCAGCGCGCGCAACATTATTTGCAACGCAGCATAATTCACCACGGACCAACGCACCAGCATCAATCCAAACCAAACCAAATCTAGTTAGTTGATATTCAGACGCTAATCCGAACGGTATCTAACTCTGCCGGTCGATGGTAATAAAGTTAAGTTTTTTTTAAAAACACTTCTCCCGGACACCGTGCGTTAACTGGCGCCCGAATAGGGACCGCGCTATGTGAAAAATAAAGTTAAGGTGCAAGTGAAAAGTAACCACGTTAGAGTGAAAGCTACCACCAAATCCTAAACTGAAAAAGACTTCCTGATCGCCGAGTGCAGCCGTGTGAAAAGGATCCCGAGTCACCTGTGCAGTTAGCAGCTCACGCAGGACAAAAAGGAGCCATCCGTCACACTGAGAAGGAGGACTATCATAGCCGGTTTTCTAGAAAAACAACACATCGTCCGTTAGAGGAACGAAAAACAACATAAGGCCCGCTAGAGGAGCTGAATCAAGACAACTTAAAACGTACAAGCAACGCCCGAAACAGGATGCGTATGGTACTGTAAGTATATTACAAAAAAATTGTAAGTGAAAAATTTGGATTGTGAAAAAATCTATAACGCGTATCAAAAACGATCGCAAACTAATATAACATATTACCAACTCCAACAAGTGAAATTAAAAACGTGTTAAAACTAACGAAAAAATCCTGAAGAATTTAATTAATTCATTACAATCCCTAACACTAAAAATGTCGAGACCCGAACTTGATCAAATTATCAACCGCATTACCGCACTCGAAGCGTGCAATATTGCCCCCACTTCTATCGATTATTCCGATCCACCGCTTTATTTTACAAAACCAGATGGAACAAGTGTAAATCCTGAAACGTTTGAAAAAATCCCTGATTTGGTAAAGGATTTACCAACATTCACTGGGGATCCCAGCGAACTGAATAGCTGGTTAAATGACGTAGATAGTTTAGTGAAACTATACCAAACTAAAGGTACAGACACCATCGAACGTCAAAATAAATACCACATGATATGCAAATTCATTCGTAGAAAAATTCGAGGTGAAGCGAATGACTCACTCGTCGCTTCAAACGTAGGCATAAACTGGAACCTTATCAAAAAAACATTGGTCACTTATTACGGTGAAAAACGTGACTTGGAAACATTAGACTTCCAACTCATGAGCGTACAACAGAAGAACCGCTCACTTGAAGTATATTACGACGAGGTGAACAGATTACTGTCCCTCATCGCAAATCAAATAAACACCGACGAAAGGTTTACACACCCCGAAGCTTCCAGAGCTTTAATTGAAATGTATAACAAAAAAGCAATTGATGCTTTCATGAGAGGACTCGATGGAGACGTTTACAAATTCATAAGGAATTATGAGCCAACATCCCTTGCAGGAGCATACAGCTATTGTATCTCGTTCCAAAACATTGAATGCAGAAAAATGTTAACAAAACCAAGAACCTACACTCCACCAACGGCACCAAGGAATATGATTCCCTTACCGCCACCAACACCAATAAGGTACACACATCCTCAGCCACCACCAAGGCCTCATTACCCAAAACCACAAATGTATGGAAATCGAAATTTTAACAATTTCACTCCAAGGCACCAACAGCCCTGTCAACAAAGGCCATTTAATCAATTTCAACGTCAACCACCATCAGAACCGATGGATGTTGATAAATCCATCAGAACTCACCAAGTGAATTACGGAAATCGTCCCAATTCAAACAATGCGAGACCACCAAAACGACCTAGAATCAATAATATCCAAACAAACGCGGGAAACATAAACACCATGAACCATATAGCAGATGCCAATCTAGCACAAACATTCGAAAACGTACACAACAACGTGAACAACACAATGGATGACATTGTGCAACAGTCATTCGAACGATATCTCAGAACAATTGAAAAACAAGAAGGTAACAACTTCAGAGACACTCTTGAAGAAGGAGAGCTGAATTTTTTAGATTAAACTCAGCGTTGCCCTACTTCTTATTCTATGGTAACGCTTCAGAACCACTCAAAATGTTAATTGATACTGGATCTAATAAAAATTACATACATCCTAAATATGCAAAAATATCGCATAAGGTTGATAAACCATTTTTTGTATCAACTTTAGCAGGAGATATTAAAATCGACGCTTATTCTCAAGCACGATTATTCAAACCATATTCAGATAAAATGCTAAAATTTTATCATTTAGAAAATTTAAAATCATTTGATGCCATAATCGGACACGATTCATTAAAGGAAATTAAAGCAGTAATTGACACAGCCAATGAAATATTAATCATTGACGGCACAAATATCATTCCATTACAACAATACCAACTACAGGAAGTAAATAAAATCAATATTCGAGATAATCATTTGAACCAAAACGAAAAAAGAAAGTTACATGACCTATTACAGGAATATCAAGATCTTTTCCAACCACCAGATATGAAACTACCTTGCACTTCGCGAGTCAAAGCGACAATAAGAACAAAAGATGAATCACCAGTTTATAGTAAAACGTATCCCTATCCCCAAGCACTTAAAGGTGAAGTTAACAGGCAAATTGAAAAACTCCTAAATGATGGAATCATCAGACCTTCGAAATCCCCATACAATGCACCAGTGTGGATTGTTCCAAAAAAACTGGATGCTGCCAATGAAAAAAAATATAGACTTGTTGTAGACTACAGAAAATTAAACACTCAAACAATAAGCGATAAATATCCTATTCCGGATCCATCTACTGTTTTAGCCAATCTAGGTTCAAATAAATATTTCACAACTCTTGACTTAGCGTCAGGATTTCATCAAGTACCTATGTCGGAAAATGATATTGAAAAAACCGCATTTTCGGTAAACAACGGAAAATATGAATTCGTACGCATGCCTTTTGGTTTAAAAAATGCCCCTTCAATATTCCAACGCGTCATGGACGACACTTTAAGGGAACACATCGGAAAAATTTGTCACATATACATCGATGACGTAATCATTTTTAGCGAAACAATTGAAGAACATCTGAAAAATATAAAAATTGTTCTAGAAACTTTGAGAGCCGCTAATTTTAAAATACAACTGGACAAATCTGAATTTCTAAAAACAGAAGTTGAATTCCTTGGATTCATAGTCTCAAGTGAAGGACTTAAACCAAATATAAAAAAGGTTGAAGCCATAAAAAATTTCCCAGAACCACAAAACCTTAAAGAACTGAGAAGATTCTTAGGACTGTCAGGGTATTACCGCAGGTTTATTAAAAACTATGCACAACTGGCAAAACCCATCACAAAACTCCTAAGAGGGGAGGATGGCCATCGCCAAATTTCCAAACACGAATCAAAAAATTTTCCTATTGAATTTGACCAAGCCGCAAAAAACGCATTTCAAACCCTTAAAGACATAATATCTTCTAATGATGTTTTAGCTTTTCCAGATTTCGAGAAGCCATTCGAACTAACAACAGACGCATCGGACAAAGCACTAGGAGCTGTGCTTTCACAAAAATTTCACGACGGTGATAGACCGATAACCTTCATTTCTCGCACTCTTTCCAAAACAGAGGAAAATTACGCAACCAACGAAAAAGAAATGCTTGCCATCGTTTGGGCATTACACACATTGAGAAACTTCATATACGGAGCTAAAATTAATATTCATACAGATCATCAACCATTAACATTTGCTTTATCTCCGCAGAATAACAACGCAAAACTGAAAAGATGGAAATCTTTCATGGAGGAACACGACTACCAATTATTCTACAAACCCGGAAGATCAAACGTCGTAGCAGATGCATTTTCCCGTATACAACTAAACTCACTAACCCCAACTCAGCACTCAGCTGACGAAGACGATCATTCGTATATACCTTCAACAGAAGCACCAATTAATGTATTCCACAACCAACTAATATTTAAAATTGGAACTAATTCTTCCTACCAATTAATTACCCCTTTCCCGAAATTCAAAAGACATATTTTCATTGAACCAACATTTACTTCTGATTTTATCAAGGATAAATTCAAAAAATTAATCAATCCAAATGTAATTAATGGTATTCACACAGATGAACAAACAATGGGAATTATCCAAGAGGTTTATAAAACTCTCTATAATCCAAAAACAGTCAAAGCTAGATTTTCCCAAATACAAGTACAAGACCTATGCGATGAAGAAACACAAATTGAAGAAATCAAAAATATTCATAATTTTGCTCACAGAAATGCTAAGGAAAACTCATCACAATTTATAAAAAAATTCTACTTTCCTGGAATGAGAAAAAGTATTCAAAACATTGTAAAAAATTGTGAAATATGTAAAACAGAAAAATACGAGAGAAAACCCCAAAAATTTATACCAGTAAAAACACCAATACCGACATATCCTGGAGAAATTATCCATGTCGACATATTTGCTTATAACGCAAATTTTTTATTTATCTCATCAATAGATAAATTTTCAAAATACGTTAAAATACGACCGATAAAATCGAAATCCATCGCTGATGTAAAAGAAGTTTTACTACAACTCCTATATGACTGGGACTTACCAGCTCAAATTGTAATAGACAACGAATGTACGTTTGTGTCAAACGTTATCGAACAATCAATACTAAATCTAGGAGTAAAAATATTTAAAACTCCAGTTAATCGTTCAGAAACGAATAGACAAATAGAACGTTGCCATTCGACTATAAGGGAAATCGCTAGATGCACAAAAAGACTCAATCCAGAGATGAGCATTATAACATTAGTACAACAAGCTGTTTATAAGTATAATCACAGCATACATTCATTCATAAAGGATACACCACTAAATGTGTATGTAGGAGAAATATCAAACGATCTGCTAGAGAGATCAAGAATAAGAGAAAAAACAAATGAAAGAATACTAGAGCAATTCAAAAAGAATGAAGAAAAAATCAAAAACGAAAAATATAAGGATTACGTAGAAAACGAATATGCATTCGAAAAGAAAAAGACGAATAACAAACGCGATAGTCGTTTTAACGCAGTAAAAGTAAAGGAGAATCATCCAACATATATTATCGATTCAAACAATCGAAAAATACATAAATTAAACTTAAGAAAGTAATGAAAAAAAATTAACATTCTTTCAAATTTATTTTAACTATCGTTACAGAATACTAATGATCCTGTTCATCAAACTAATTTTCGGAGATATAAACATATATGATTTAAATAACAATCCATTAGCCATAATACCGATAGGTAAAGCTAAGATACAAATTGGATACATAAGAACAATACATCCAATAGATTTAACTGATATAAAAGAAACAATAGAGGAAACATTACAAGATAGTCCAAACGGAAATTCTACTGAATCTATCGAAAATTTGATCAGAATAAAAGCTAGCATGCTACAGGACACTTTTGCGAAAATCAAACCATTTGTGAACAGACAAAAACGATGGGACACAATAGGCAAAATTTGGAAATGGATCGCTGGAACTCCAGATGCTGACGACCTACATGTCATTAACTCCACAATGAACTCCCTGATAGCAGAGAGCAACAAACAAATAATAATCAACCAAGGTTTCAATGACAGGTTGAAACAAATAACTGATGTCGCTAACCAAGTCGTAAATATTGAAAACGAACGCTTTGAGTCACACCAAGTGGAAATTCGAAAACTTATTCTACTTTCCAACATAAATATGCTACAAGAAAAATTGGATGTCATAGAAGACGCTATACTGTTAGCTAAACACGGGATTCCGAGCAGTAAGCTACTATCCCTTGAGGATCTGACCTCAATAGAACAGTTTCTTGAGAAGAATAACATTAAATACAACACACCGGAAGAATTGCTAAGGCAATCAACTGCCCAAGTTGCAGTAAATGAATCACATATACTATACATGCTAAAGTTCCCCAAACTATCTTCAAGAATTTACGAGTACGACTATATCGACTCGATAATACAACACGATGCACGTATAATCGTCACACAAAACTTTATATTACAAAATCAAACCCACGCATATGCTATAACAGAGAAGTGCCAACAACAAGAAGATGTTTATATATGTCCGCAAATCGGCTTACAAAAACCCACGACATGCATTCAACAAATTGTGAGAAGAGAGGATTCACAATGTAACTATGAAAAGATTTACAGTCGAGGCTTTATAAAAAGAATCAAAGAAGACACAATACTAATCAACGACGTAATAGCAGAAATCGCATCAAACTGCAGCAAAATGAACCAAGTACTGAACGGTTCCTACGTCATACAATTCGAAAATTATTACATTATCATAAATGGAGAAATTTATTCAAACAACGAAGTCACCATTCCTGGTAAACCATTCAAATCAACAGCAGGAATCAACATCGATAAGGGCGAAATCGAACATAAACCGCCTCTCCAACTCATACAAAAACTCACCATAGAACATAGAGAAAAACTACAAAGCATTAACTTGCAGAATGATTCTTTGAGATGGAAATTCAATGTATTCGGAGGAACATTTGCATTCATATGCCTATGCGCATTGATAATCTGTTTATTCTTCCACTTCAAGAGAACGACGATAAAAGTAAACATGACTCAAGCGAAACGACCCGAAACCTTCGTTAGCAGACCAACTTCATTCCACGCAGCAACGAGACTTTGAGGGCAAAGTCATTTAAGAGGGGAGGAGTTAAGATGACAGCACAGCACAAGAAAAGCAACGCAGCAAAACGCGCCACCCAGCATCGCAACATGAGAACCTGCAACATAAACAAACAAACGACCGAGCAGCGCGCGCAACATTATCTGCAACGCAGCATAATTCACCACGGACCAACGCACCAGCATCAATCCAAACCAAACCAAATTTAGTTAGTTGATATTCAGACGCTAATCCGAACGGTATCTAACTCCGCCGGTCGATGGTAATAAAGTTAAGTTTTTTTTAAAAACACTTCTCCCGGACACCGTGCGTTAACTCATTCCGGGACACGGGCTCAAGGTCTTTATATGAAAAATATAAAGGACTGGAGAGATCGTGTAAAAACCTGTTGAAGGAGAAGAAAAAGGGTTATTGGCGTAGATACGTCAATAACCTAGACCCTTCCGCATCACTCAATTCGCTTTGGAGGATGGCTAGAAGGATGCGAAACAGCAACAACATCAACGAGAGCGAAAGCTTTTCTGGCGAGTGGCTAAATGAATTAGCCCACAAGCTTTGCCCTGATTTCGTTCCTGCGCAGAACTTTCATCAAAATGCGCCTGGCAGTGACCCTATCATGGACTCACCGTTCACTATGGTTGAGCTATCGCTTGCTCTTCTATCAAGCAAAAATTCTTCCCCAGGCCTGGATCAGATCAACAGCAAACTGCTGCAAAATCTTCCCGACA
The DNA here is from genome assembly GCF_943734695.1 of Anopheles maculipalpis. NCBI lineage: Eukaryota > Metazoa > Arthropoda > Insecta > Diptera > Culicidae > Anopheles > Anopheles maculipalpis. Next base: position 58,197,556 of record NC_064871.1, read on the forward strand.
TGGGCAAGAAACGTCTGTTAAGAATCTTCAACGATATGTTGGAGTTCAACAGCGTCCCGCAAGAATGGAGGGAAGTAAAAGTCATCACTATTTTGAAGCCTGGCAAACCGCCATCAAGACACGATTCATATCGGCCGATATCATTACTTTCGTGTCTGAGGAAACTCCTTGAAGGGATGATTCTTTTACGGTTAGAACAATGGTTGGAAACCAACAAGCTTCTCTCAAGTACTCAGTTTGGTTTTCGTAAAGCCAGGGGTACTAATGACTGTTTAGCGCTTTTGGTAACTGAAATAGAGCTTGCCCGTGCACGCAAGCAGAACATGGGGTCTATCTTCCTTGACATACAGGGGGCATTTGACTCAGTTTCTCCATACAAACTGAGTCAAAAGTTAGAAAATGCGGGCCTGGGACCAAAGTTGAATAACTTGTTATTCAACCTTTTGTCGGAAAAAGCTATGAATTTCAACAATGGTCACGTGCAGTTAAAACGGACCAGTTTCCATGGACTAGCACAAGGGTCCTGCTTGAGCCCACTGTTATATAACTTTTATGTTAGTGAGATAGACTCTTGTCTAGCGCCAAACTGCAGTCTTAGACAATTGGCAGACGACGGCGTTATATCTGTTGCAAGCAGAGACGCCGACGAAATACAACTGGCTTTACAAACCACTCTGGACAATCTTTCCGAGTGGTCTGAAAACCTTGGTATCAAGTTTTCTGCAACGAAAACTGAGATGGTAGTCTTTTCTCCTTTTAGCGATACGGGAAAAAACAGGGAGAAAAGGCTATATGACCCGAAAATTGATGTCTTTCTGTATGGTGAAAAGATATTAATTACCGACAATTTTCGATACCTTGGTGTATGGTTCAATTCTAGGCTAAACTGGAGTACTCACTTCACCCGTCTGGTGCAAAAATGCAGTAAAAGAATCAACTTTCTAAGGACAGTCACAGGATTCTGGTGGGGCGCACATCCATCAGACGTCCTGAGACTGTATAAGACAACGGTACTATCCGTATTGGAATATGGAAGCATATGCTTCCATTGGGCATCCAATACGTTGATACTCAAGCTCGAAAGGCTACAGTACCGCTGTCTTAGACTCGCACTAGGGAGCATGAAATTCACACACAACATGTCCCTAGAAGTGATGACCGGAGTGATGCCGCTCAAACTACGTTTTGAAATGCTGTCGCTTCGCCTTCTAGTCCGTTGTTCAGTATCAAATCCCTTGATAATAGAAAATTTTGAAGCGCTTCTAGAGACAGGTTCTAAGAGCAAAATCTTAAAGATCTACGAAGATTTTGTTGCCCTACAAGTGCATGCTAGCGCTCCACAGGCATTAAATCGTGCTGCCCTTCCTGAGAACTACAGTTCCATTTTAATAACAGATTCCTCATTGCACGAGGAAATTAAGACCATACCTAATGATCTTCGCCCGAGGGTAGTTCCGGGTATTTTCATGAAGAAGTATGGTCATTTAGATCAAATAAGCCAGTACTACACTGATGGATCATCCTCTGAGGAGGGCACTGGCTTCGGTGTTTTTAGCGAGTTCACCGAAGCTTTTTTCAAATTGAGGCAGCCATGTAGTGTTTACACCGCAGAGCTAGCCGCAATCTTGTACGCACTATCGATGATAGCAGCGAGACCTTCGGACCAGTACTTCATCTTCACTGATAGCCTTAGTGCTATTGAAGCTCTGAGATCTCCGAAGGCTGTTAAGAGTCAGGATTTCCTCACCATCAAAATCATTGAACTGCTTGGCTCAATGTTCGATAAGGCGTATAAGATCTCGCTAATTTGGGTCCCTTCTCATTGTGGAATTCCCGGCAATGAGAAGGCAGACTCACTGGCCAAAACAGGCGTCCAAGAAGGCGCTTTTTACGACCGACCTATCTCGGCCCAGGAGTTCCTTCGTTTCCCACAGCAACTTTTCCTGTCTCGCTGGCAGAGCATGTGGGAGGCGGATGAACTTGGGCGTTTTCTCTTCTCGATCTCTCCGCAAGTGTCCCTGCGGCCTTGGTTCGATGGGCTCTCTGTAGACCGGGCATTCATACGAATGATGTCTCGACTGATGTCGAATCATTTTGCGTTGAATGCTCATCTACAGCGTATAACTCTGGCTCAGACAAAAGTGTGTGGCTGCGGTGACGGATTCCACGATGTCGATCACCTTCTGTGGTCCTGCGTGGAATTTGAAACCGCAAGACCCTCCTTGTTGAGCGCAGTCGAGAATATCGGCAGACGACCGGGTACAGAAATCAGAGAAGTGTTGGCTACCAAGGACCTTTCCTACATGAGGATCATTTACCGATTCGCCAGAGACAACGGTCTTGTCCTATGATTCCACATCCCAAGTATCCTTCCAATCCATATTCGTATTTCCCCATTCCTTTTTTGTTAAATGTTGTGTTGTCTATGTTTTAAGTGTATTTTTTGTAGTGCCACGGGTAATCCGATGACTGGGCAGCAGCACTCGAGGGCGATTCCAACACTGCCGTAAAAGGGAGGCAGGCGTTGTTGAAAGTGCAGTGTTCTCCACTCCAGTCCAGTTTTGGCACAATGAGTTTGACAGCGTTGGCGTCGGGTTCGGGGTGTTTGGCGGGCTCAGTCTCGGGAGTAGTGAAGTCGCTTTCGCTGCTGCGGGATAGAGCTTGTCGATCATCCTTTGATTGGACGTTGACTAGATTGAGCTTGGAATGTCATTGCTGGAATGCACTGGAGAGCACTGTACGCAGACAAATAAATGTTCGTGCTGTCTTAACGATGTTTATTTGATCGTTAAAGTCCAGACCATAACAAAATGATCAACAATAGATCAGCCACAACACCACAATAGCCGGAATTCGGATGCAACCAACCACCATCATTACAATAGCCACCGCAATAGAACCGGACCATCATCCACGAATACATCATCATCATCATCATCATCATCATCATCATCATCATCATCATCATCATCATCATCATCAGCATCATCAACACCATCACCACAACCATCCACAACCGAGTATGCCCGGGATAAGGCAAATAATAGGGAGGAAATGCCTTATCAATATGATTGTAATTTTGTTTTTTTTTTCAACACAAGCGGTGTTGACAATACGGCACTGGACCGTCATTATTAATTATAAAATAAAAAATTCTGAGAATGTTTAAATTTCTGAAATTTAAGGGAATTTTTAAGATTTCTGAGATATCTGATATTTTTGAAATCTCTGAGATTTATGAAAATTCTTAGATTTCTGAGATTTTTTAAATTTCTGAAATTTCTGAGATTTCTGAGATTTTTAAAAATTCTTAGATTTTATAAAATTCAAAGATTTTTGAAATTTCAAAGAATTCTGAGAATTCTGATTTTCCTGAAATTTTTGAGATTTTTCGAAATTCCTGAGATTTTTAAAAATTACGAGATTTCTGAGATTTCTAAGATTTCTGAGGTTTTTGAAAATTCTTAAATTTCTGAGAATTTAGATATTTTTTTAAATTTCTGAGATTTCTGAGATTTTTTAAAATTCTATGATGTTTGAGATTTCTGAGATTTTTTAAAATTCTAAGATTTCTCAGAATTCTGAGATTTTTGCAATTTCTGAGATTTCTGAGATTTCTGAGATTTTTAAAAATTCTAATATTTTATAAAATTATAAGTTTTGGAAATTTCAAAGAATTCTGAGAATCCTGTAATTTTTGAATTATCTGAGATTTTTCGAAATTCCTGAGATTTTTAAAAATTGTGAGATTTCTGAGATTTTTGAAAATTCTTAGATTTCTGAGATTTCTGAGAAATCGTAGAATTCTGAGATTTTTGAAGTTTCTGAGACATCTGAAATTTTTAAGATAACAGAATTTTCTGAGATATGTGAGATTTTTAAAATTTCTTAGTTTTTTGAAATTTCTGAGATTTTTGAAAATTCTAAGATTTTTGAGAATTCAGAGATTTTTTGAAATTTCTGAGATTTATGAGAATTCTGAGATTTTTAAAAATTCTGAGATTGTTGAAAATTCATGGATTTCTGAGAATTTTGACATATTTCATATTTCTTAGATTTCTAAGATTCCTGAGATTTTTAAAAATTGTAAGACTTCTGAGAGTTCTATGATTTCTCAAATATTTGAAAATTCTTAGATTTCTGAGAATTCTGAGAATTTTTGAAATTTCTGAAATTTTTGAGATTTGTGAGATTTTTAAAATTGTTGATTGTTGTTGATTGTTGATTGTTGTTGTTGATGTTGAAGATTGATTGTTGAAAATTCTTGGATTTTTGGGAATTCTGAGATTTTTGAAATTTTAAAGATTTCTGAGAATTTTGACATATTTCATATTTCTGAGATTTCTGAGCTTCCTGAGATTTTTAAAAATTGTAAGATTTCTGAGATTTCTATGATTTCTATGAATCTAAGAATTTTTGAGAATTCTTCAAAGAATTGAAAATTTGAAAATTTCAAAGAATTCTGAGATTTTTTGAAATTTCTGAGATTAATGACATTTCTGAGATTTTTAAAAAATCTGATATTTTTAAAATTCTTAGATTTTTGAGAATTCTGAGATTTTTGAAATTTCTGAGATTTCTGAGACATCAGAGATTTTAAAATTTTTAGATTTCTGAGATTTTTGAAATTTTTAAAATTTATGAGATTTCTGAAAATTCTGAGAAATATGAGATATCTGAGATTTCTGAGATTTCTGTAAATTCAAATTTTTTTTTAAATTCTGAGAATTTTAAAATTTTTAAGATTTCTGAAACTTCTCAAATTTCAAAAAATTTTGAAATTTTCAAAAAATTCTGAGATTTTTGAAAAAACAAAGATTTTTGAGATTTCTGAGATTTATGAGATTATTTAGATTTCTGAGATAAAAATATTTTTTTTTTTAAATAAAATATTTTTGATTTTTCTGAGATTTATGAAAATTCCTAGATTTCTGAGAATTCTGAGATTTTCTAAATTTCTGAGATTTCTGAGATTTTTTAAATATATGAGATTTCTGAAAATTCTGAGAATTATGAGATATCTGAGATTTCTGAGATTTCAGAAAATTCAAAGTTTTTTTTCAATTCTGAGAATTTTTAAATTTCTAAGATTTCTAAAACTTCTGAGATTTCAAAAAATTTTGAAATTTTCAAAAAATTCTGAGAATTTTGAAATATTTCTGAGATTTATGATATTTATGAGATTTTTTAGATTTCTGAGAATTCTGAGATTTTTTAAATTTCTGAGATTTCTGAGATTTTTAAAAATGCTGAGATTTAATAAAGTTCTAAGATTTTTAAAATTTCAAAGAATTCTGAGAATTCTGAAATTTATGAAATTTTTGAGATTATTCGAAATTCCTGAGATTTTTAAAAATTAAGAGATTTCTCAGATTTCTAAGATTTCTGAGATTTTTAAAAATTCTGAGATTTTTGTTGAGTTTTCCGAGATTTCTGAAATTTTTTTTCCGAGATTTTTGAAAATTCTAAGATTTTCGAAATTTCTGAGCTTTTTGAAAATTCTGAGAATTTTGAAATTTTAAAGATTTTTGAGAATTCTGAGATATATGAGCTATTTTCAAAATACTGAGATTTCTGAAATTTTTGAAATTTCTGCGATTTCTGAGATTACGGATAAATCTTAAAATTCTGAGATTTTTGAAGTTTCTGCGATATCTGAAATTTTTTAAATTAATGAAATTTCTGAGATTTCTGAAATTTTTGAAAATTCTTAAATTCTTGAAAATTCTGAAATTTTTAATTTCAACGATTGTGAGATTTCGGAGATTTATGAGATTTTTTTAATTTCTGAGATTACTGAGATTTAGAGAATTTCTGAGTTTTCTGAGAATTCTGAGATATCTGAGATTTCTGAGATTTCTGAAAATTCAAATATTTTTTAAATTCTGAGATTTTTAAATATTTCTAAGATTTCTGAAACTTCTGAGATTTCAAAATTTTTTAAAAAATTCTGAGATATTTGTAAAATCAAAGAATTATGAAATATTTGAGAGTTTTGAGATTTCTGAGATTGTTGAAAATGCTATGATGCTTGAGATTTCTGAGATTTTTTAAAATTCTAAGATTTCTCAGAATTCTGAGATTTTTGAAATTTCTGAGATTACTGAGATTTCTGAGATTTTTAAAAATTCTGATATTTTATAAAATTATGAGATTTTTGAAATTTCAAAGAATTCTGAGAATACTGTTATTTTTGAAATATCTGAGATTTTCCGAAATTCCTAAGATTTTTAAAAATTAAGAGATTTCTGAGATTTCTGAGAAATCGTAAAATTCTGAGATTTTTGAAGTTTCTGAGACATCTGAAATTTTTTAGATTACTGAAATTTCTGAGATTTATGAGATTTTTGAAATATCTGAGATTTTTGAAAATTCTAAGATTTATGAGATTTCTGAGATTTTTAAAAATTCTGATATTTTTGAAAATACTTAGATTTCGGAGAATTCTGAGATTTTTGAAATTTCTGAGATTTCTGAGACATCTGAGATTATGAATTTTTTTAGATTTCTGAGGCTTCTGAAATTTTTAAAATTTTTTAGATTTCTGAAAATTCTGAGAATCATGAGATATCTGAGATTTCTGAGATTTCTTAAAATTCAAAGTTTTCAACATTCTGAGAATGTTTAAATTTCTGAGATTTAAGGTAATTTTTAAGATTTCTGAGATATCTGAAATTTTTGAAATTTCTGAGATTTATGAAAATTCTTAGATTTCTGAGATTTTTTAAATTTCTGAGATTTCTGAGATTTCTGAGATTTTTAAAAATTCTGAGATTTTATAAAATTCTAAGATTTTTGAAATTTCAAAGAATACTGAGAATTCTGATATTTCTGAAATTTTTGAGATTTTTCGAAATTTCTGAGATTTTTAAAAATTAAGAGATTTCTAAGATTTCTGAGGTTTTTGAAAATTCATAGATTTCTGAGAATTTTGATGTTTTTTTTAAATTTCTGAGATTTCTGAGATTTTTTAAAATTCTATGATGTTTGAGATTTCTGAGATTTTTTCAAATTCTAAGATTTCTCAGAATTCTGAGATTTTTGAAATTTCTGAGATTTCTGAGATTTCTGAGATTTTAAAAAATTCTGATATTTTATAAAATTATAAGATTTTTTAAATTTCAAAGAATTCTGAGAATTCTGATATTTTTGAAATTTCTGAGATTTTTCGAAATTCCTGAGATTTTTAAAAATTGTGAGATTTCTGAGATTTTTGAAAATTCTTAGATTTCTGAGATTTCTGAGAAATCGTAAAATTCTGAGATTTTTGAAGTTTCTGAGATATCTGAAATTTTTTAGATTACAGAATTTTCTGAGATTTATGAGATTTTTGAAATTTATTAGATTTTTGAGAATTCTGAGATTTTTGAAAATTCTAAGATTTATGAGAATTCTGAGATTTTTAAAAATTCTGAGATTGTTGAAAATTCATGGATTTCTGAGAATTCTGAGATTTTTGACATTTCAAAGATTTCTGAGAATTTTGACATATTTCAAATTTCTGAGATTTCTGAGATTCCTGAGATTTTTAAAAATTGTAAGATTTCTGTGATTTCTATGATTTCTCAAATTTTTGAAAATCCTTAGATTTCTGAGAATTCTGAGATTTTTTGAAATTTCTGAGATTTATGAGATTTTTGAGATTTTTAACAATTCTGATATTTCTAAAATTCTCAGATGTTCTGAGAATTCTGAGATTTTTAAAATTTCTAAGATTTCAGAGATTCTGAGATTTTTAAAAATTCTGAGATTTTATAAAATTCTAAGATTTTTGAAAATTAAAAGAATTCCGAGAATTCTGAAATTTCTGAAATTTTTGAGATTTTTGGAAATGCTTGAGATTTTTTAAAGTTAAGAGATTTCTGAGATTTCTGAGATTTCTGAGGATTTTCAAAAATTCTTAGATTTCTGAGAATTTCGATATTTTTTGAAATTTCTGAGATTTCTGAGATTTTTAAAAATTCTGAGATTTTTTCTGAGTTTTCCGAGATTTCTGAAATTTTTTTTCCGAGATTTTTGAAAAATCTAAGATTTTCGAAATTTCTGAGATTTTTGAAAATTCTGAGAATTTTGAAATTTTAAAGATTTCTGAGAATTCTGAGATATATGAGCTATTTCAAAATACTGAGATTTCTGAAATTTTTGAAATTTTTGAGATTTCTGATAAATCTTAAAATTCTGAGATTTTTGAAGTTTCTGAGTTATCTGAAATTTTTTAGATTACTGAAATTTCTGAGATTTCTCAATTTGAAAATTCAAAGATTCTTGAAAATTCTGAGATTTTTAATTTCAACGATTTGTGAGATTTCGGAGATTTATGAGATTTTTTTAATTTCTGAGATTCCTGAGATTTCGGAACTCCTGAGTTTTCTGAGAATTCTGAGATATCTGAGATTTCTAAGATTTCTGAAACTTCTGAGATTTCAAAAATTTTTGAAAATTCTGAGATATTTGAAAAATCAACGAATTATGAGATATTTGAGAGTTTTGAGATTTCTGAGATTTTTGAAAATTATATGATGTTTGAGATTTCTGAGATTTTTTAAAATTCTAAGATTTTTCAGAATTCTGAGATTTTTGAAATTTCTGAGATTTCTGAGATTTCTGAGATTTTTAAAAATTCTTTTATTTTATAAAATTATAAGATTTTTGAAATTTCAAAGAATTCTGAGAATTCTGATATTTTTGAAATATCTGAGATTTTTCGAAATTCCTGAGATTTTTCGAATTTCCTGAGATTTTTAAAAATTGTGAGATTTCTGAGATTTTTGAAGATTCTTAGATTTCTGAGATTTCTGAGAAATCGGTAAATTCTGAGATTTTTGAAGTTTCTGAGACATCTAAAATTTTTTAGATAACAGAAAATTCTTAGATTTATGAGATTTTTGAAATTTCTTAGATTTTTGGAATTTCTGAGATTTTTTAAAATTCTAAGATAAATGAGAATTCTGAGATTTTAAAAAATTCTGAGATTGTTTAAAATTCATGGATTCTTGAGAATTCTGAGTTTTTTTAAAATTTGAAAGATTTCTGGGAATTTTGACATATTTCATAATACTGAGATTTCTGAGATTTTTAACAATTGTAAGATTTCTGAGATTTCTATGATTTCTCAAATTTTTGAAAATTCTTAGATTTCTGAGAATTCTGAGATTTTTTAAATTTCTAAGATTTCTGAGATTTCTGAGATTTTTAAAAATTCTGAGATTTTATAAAATTCTAAGATTTTTGAAAATTCAAAGAATTCTGAGAATTCTGATAATTCTGAAATTTTTGAGATTTTTAAAAGTTAAGGGATTTCTGAGATTTCTAAGATTTCTGAGGATTTTGAAAATTCTTAGATTTCTGAGATTTTCGATATTTTTTGAAATTTCTGAGATTTCTGAGATTTTTAAAAATTCTGAGATTTTTGTTGAGTTTTCTGAGATATCTGAATTTTTTTTCCGAGATTTTTGAAAATTCTAAGATTTTCGAAATTTCTGAGATTTTTGAAAATTCTGAGATTTTTGAAATTTTAAAGATTTCTGAGAATTCTGAGATATATGAGCTATTTTCAAAATACTGAGATTTCTGAAATTTTTGAAATTTCTGAGATTTCTGAGATTACGGATAAATCTTAAAATTCTGAGATTTTTGAAGTTTCTGCGATATCTGAAACTTTTTAGATTGCTGAAATTTCTGAGATTTCTGAAATTTTTGAAAATTCTAAAATTCTTGAAAATTCTGAGATTTTTAATTTCAACGATTTGTGAGATTTCGGAGATTTATGAGATTTTTTTTATTTCTGAGATTCCTGAGATTTTGGAAAATCTGAGTTTTCTGAGAATTCTGAGATATCTGAGATTTCTAAGATTTCTGAAACTTATGAGATTTCAAAATTTTTTGAAAATTCTGAGATATTTGAAAAATCAAAGAATTATGAGATATTTGAGAGTTTTGAGATTTCTGAGATTTTTGAAAATTCTTTGATGTTTTAGAATTCTCAGATTTTTTAAAATTCTAAGATTTTTCAGAATTCTGAGATTTTTGAAATTTCTGAGATTTTTAAAAATCCTGATATTTTATAATATTAAAAGATTTTTGAAATTTTAAAGAATTCTGAGAATTCTGTTATTTTTGAAATATCTGAGATTTTTCGAAATTCCTGAGATTTTTAAAATTTGTGACATTTCTGATATATCTAAGATTTCTGAGATTTTTCAAAATTCTAAGATTTCTGAGATTTCTGAGAAATCGTAAAATTCTGAGATTTTTGAAGTTTCTGAGACATCTGAAATTTTTTAAGATTTCTGAAATTTCTGAGATTTATGAGATTTTTGAAATATCTGAGATTTTTGAAAATTCTAAGATTTTTGAGAATTCTGAGATTTTTTGAAATTTCTGAGATTTATGAGATTTTTGAAATATCTGAGATTTTAAAAATTCTGAGATTTTTGAAAATTGTAAGATTTCTGAGAATTCTGAGATTTTCGAAATTTCTGAGATTTCTGAGACATCTGAGATTATGAATTTTTTAGATTTCTGAGATTTCTGAAATTTTTGAAATTTATGTGGTTTCTGAAAATTCTGAGAATTATGAGATATCTGAGATTTCTGAGATTTCTGAAAATTCAAAGTTTTTTTTAAATTCTGAAAATTTTTAAATTTCTAAGATTTCTGAAACTGAAACTGAGAATTCAAAAAAATTTGAAATTTTCAAAAAATTCTGAGATTTTTGAAAAATCATAGATTCATGAGATTTCTGAGGTTTATGAGATTTTTTTGATTTCTTTAATATCTGATATTTTTGAAATTTCTGAGATCTATGAAAATTCTTAGATTTCTGAGAATTCTGAGATTTTTAAAATTTCTGATATTTCTGAGATTTCTGGGATTTTTTAAAATCCTGAGATTTTATAAAATTCTAAGATTTTTGAAATTTCAAAGAATTCTGAGAATTCTGATATTTCTGAAATTTTTGAGATTTTTCAAAATTCCTGAGATTTTTAAAAATTTAGAGATTTCTGAGATTTTTAAAAATTCTGAGATTTTTTCTGAGTTTTCTGAGATTTCTGAAATTTTTTTCCGAAATTTTTGAAAATTCTAAGATTTTCGAAATTTCTGAGATTTTTGAAAATTCTGAGATTTTTGAAATTTTAAAGATTTCTGAGAATTCTGAGATGTATGAGCTATTTTCAAAATACTGAGATTTCTGAAATTTTTGAAATTTCTGAGATTTCTGAGATTACGGATAAATCTTAAAATTCTGAGATTTTTGAAGTTTCTGCGATATCTGAAACTTTTTAGATTACTGAAATTTCTGAGATTTCTGAAATTTTTGAAAATTCTAAAATTCTTGAAAATTCTGAGATTTTTAATTTCAACGATTTATGAGATTTCGGAGATTTATGAGATTTTTTTAATTTCTGAGATTCCTGAGATTTTGGAATTTCTGAGTTTTCTGAGAATTTTGAGATATATGAGATTTCTAAGATTTCTGAAACTTCAGAGATTTCAAAAATTTTAAAAATTCTGAGATATTTGAAAACTCAAAGAATTATGAGATATTTGAGAGTTTTGAGATTTCTGAGATTTTTGAAAATTCTATGATGTTTGAGAATTCTGAGATTTTTTTAAATTCTAAGATTTTTCAGAATTCTGAGATTTTTGAAATTTCTGAGATTTTTAAAAATCCTGATATTTTATAATATTAAAAGATTTTTGAAATTTTAAAGAATTCTGAGAATTATGTTATTTTTGAAATATCTGAGATTTTTCGAAATTCCTGAGATTTTTAAAATTTGTGACATTTCTGAGATATCTTAGATTTCTGAGATTTTTGAAAATTCTAAGATTTCTGAGATTTCTGAGAAATCGTAAAATTCTGAGATTTTTGAAGTTTCCGAGACATCTGAAATTTTTTAAGATTTCTTAAATTTGTGAGATTTATGAGATTTTTGAAATATCTGAGGTTTTTGAAAATTCTAAGATTTTTGAGAATTCTGAGATTTTTTGAAATTTCTGAGATTTATGAGATTTTTGAAATATCTGAGAATTTAAAAATTCTGAGATTTTTGAAAATTGTAAGATTTCTGAGAATTCTGAGATTTTTGAAATTTCTGAGATTTCAGAGACATCTGAGATTATGAATTTTTTAGATTTCTGAGATTTCTGAAATTTTTGAAATTTATGAGATTTCTGAAAATTCTGAGAATTATGAGATATCTGAGATTTCTAAGATTTCTGAAAATTCAAAGTTTTTTTTTAATTTCTGAGAATTTTTAAATTTCTAAGATTTCTGAATCTGAAACTGAGAATTCAAAAAATTTTGAAATTTTCAAAAAATTCTGAGATTTTTGAAAAATCAAAGATTTATGAGATTTCTGAGATTTATGAGATTTTTTAGATTTCTTAGATATCTGATATTTTTGAAATTTCTGAGATTTATGAAAATTCTTAGATTTCTGAGAATTCTGAGATTTTTTAAATATCTGATATTTCTGAAATTTCTGAGATTTTTTAAAGTTCTGAGATTTTATAAAATTCTAAGATTTGAGAAATTTCAAAGAATTCTGAGAATTCTGATATTTCTGAAATTTTTGAGATTTTTCAAATTTCAAAGAGATTTCTGAGATTTTTTCTGAATTTTCTGAGAATTCTGAAATTTTTTTCCGAAATTTTTGAAAATTCTAAGATTTTCGAAATTTCTGAGATTTTTGAAAACTCTGAGATTTTTGAAATTTTAAAGATTTCTGAGAATTCTGAGATATATAAGCTATTTTCAAAATACTGAGATTTCTGAAATTTTTGAAATTTCTGAGATTTCTGAGATTACGGATAAATCTTAAAATTCTGAGATTTTTGAAGTTTCTGCGATATCTGAAACTTTTAAGATTACTGAAATTTCTGAGATTTCCTAAATTTTTGAAAATTCTAAAATTCTTGAAAATTCTGAGATTTTTAATTTCAACAATTTATGAGATTTCGGAGATTTATGAGATTTTTTTGATTTCTGAGATTCCTGAGATTTTGGAATTTCTGAGTTTTCTGAGAATTTTGAGATATCTGAGATTTCTAAGATTTCTGAAACTTCTGAGATTTCAAAAATTTTTGAAAATTCTGAGATATTTGAAAAATCAAAGAATTATGAGATATTTGAGAGTTTTGAGAATTCTGAGATTTTTGAAAATTCTATGATGTTTGAGAATTCTGAGATTTTTTTAAAATCTAAGATTTTTCAGAATTCTGAGATTTCGGAAATTTCTGAGATTTTTAAAAATCCTGATATTTTATTATATTAAAATATTTTTGAAATTTTAAAGAATTCTGAGAATTATGTTATTTTTGAAATATCTGAGATTTTTCGAAATTCCTGAGATTTTTAAAATTTGTGACATTTCTGAGATATCTAAGATTTCTGAGATTTTTGAAAATTCTAAGATTTCTGAGATTTCTGAGAAATCGTATTATTTTGAGATTTTTGAAGTTTCTGAGACATCTGAAATTTTTTAAGATTTCTGAAATTTCTGAGATTTATGAGATTTTTGAAATATCTGAGATTTTTGAAAATTCTAAGATTTTTGAGAATTATGAGATTTTTTGAAATTTTTGAGATTTATGAGATTTTTGAAATATCTGAGAATTTAAAAATTCTGAGATTTTTGAAAATTTTAAGATTTCTGAGAATTCTGAGGTTTTTGAAATTTCTGAGATTTCTGAGACATCTGAGATTATGATTTTTTTAAATTTCTGAGATTTCTGAAATTTTTGAAATTTATGAGATTTCTGAAAATTCTGAGAATTATGAGATATCTGAGATTTCTGAGATTTCTGAAAATTCAAAGTTTTTTTTTTAAATTCTGAGAATTTTTAAATTTCTAAGATTTCTGAAACTGAAACTGAGAATTCAAAAAATTTTGAAATTTGCAAAAAATTCTGAGATTTTTGAAAAATTAAAGATTTATGAGATTTCTGAGATTTATGAGATTTTTTAGATCTCTTAGATATCTGATATTTTTGAAATTTCTGAGATTTATGAAAATTCTTAGATTTCTGAGAATTCTGAGATTTTTTAAATTTCTGAGATTTCTGAGATTTTTTAAAATTCTGAGATTTTATAAAATTCTAAGATTTTTGAAATTTCAAAGAATTCTGAGAATTCTGATATTTCTGAAATTTTTGAGATTTTTCAAAATTCCTGAGATTTTTAAAAATTTAGAGATTTCTGAGATTTTTAAAAATTCTGAGATTTTTTCTGAGTTTTCTGAGATTTCTGAAATTTTTTTCCGAAATTTTTGAAAATTCTAAGATTTTCGAAATTTCAGAGATTTTTGAAAATTCTGAGATTTTTGAAATTTTAAAGATTTTTGAGAATTCTGAGATATATGAGCTATTTTCAAAATACTTAGATCTCTGAAATTTTTGAAATTTCTGCGATTTCTGAGATTACGGATAAATTTTAAAATTCTGAGATTTTCGATGTTTCTGCGATATCTGAAATATTTTAAATTACTGAAATTTCTGAGATTTCTGAAATTTTGGAAAATTCTTAAATTCTTGAAAATTCTGAGATTTTTAATTTCAACGATTTGTGAGATTTCGGAGATTTATGAGATTTTTTTAATTTCTGAGATAACTGAGATTTTTTTAATTTCTGAGATTACTGAGATTTTGAGAATTTCTGAGTTTTCTGAGAATTCTGAGATATCTGAGATTTCTGAGATTTCTGAAAATTCAAAGATTTTTTTAATTCTGAGATTTTTAAATATTTCTAAGATTTCTGAAACTTCTGAGATTTCAAAATTTTTTGAAAATTCTGAGATATTTGAAAAATCAAAGATTTATGAGATATTTAAGAGTTTTGAGATTTCTGAGATTGTTGAAAATGCTATGATGCTTGAGATTTCTGAGATTTTTTAAAATTCTAAGATTTCTCAGAATCCTGAAATTTTTGAAATTTCTGAGATTTCTGAGATTTCTGAGATTTTTAAAAATTCTGATATTTTTTAAAATTATAAGATTTTTGAAATTTCAAAGAATTCTGAGAATATTGTTATTTTTGAAATATCTGAGATTTTTCGAAATTCCTGAGATTTTTAAAAATTAAGAGATTTCTGAGATTTCTGAGAAATCGTAAAATTCTGAGATTTTTGAAGTTTCTGAGACATCTGAAATTTTTTAGATTACTGAAATTTCTGAGATTTATGAGATTTTTGAAATATCTGAGATTTTTGAAAATTCTAAGATTTTTGAGAATTCTGAGATTTTTTGAAATTTCTGAGATTTATGAGATTTTTGAAATATCTGAGATTTTAAAAATTCTGAGATTTTTGAAAATTGTAAGATTTCTGAGAATTCTGAGAGTTTTGAAATTTCTGAGATTTCTGAGACATCTGAGATTATGATTTTTTTAGATTTCTGAGATTTCTGAAATTTTTGAAAATTATGAGATTTCTGAAAATTCTGAGAATTAGGAGATATCTGAGATTTCTGAGATTTCTGAATATTCAAAGTTTTTTTTAAAATTCTGAGAATTTTTAAATTTCTAAGATTTCTGAAACTGAAACTGAGATTTCAAAAAATTTTGAAATTTTCAAAAAATTCTGAGATTTTTGAAAAATCAAAGATTTATGAGATTTCTGAGATTTATGAGATTTCTTAGATTTCTGAGATATCTGATATTTTGGAAATTTCTGAGATTTATGAACATTCTTAGATTTCTGAGCATTCTGAGATTTTTTAAATTTCTGAGATTTCTGAGATTTTTAAAAATTCTGAGATTTTATAAAATTCTAAAATTGTTGAAATTTCAAAGAATTCTGAGATCTCTGATATTTCTGAAATTTTTGAGATTTTTCAAAATTCCTGAGATTTTTTAAAATATACAGATTTTGGAGATTTTTAAAAATTCTGAGATTTTTTCTGAGTTTTCTGAGACTTTTGAAATTTTTTTTCCGAGATTTTTGAAAATTCTAAGATTTTCGAAATTTCTGAGATTTTTGAAATTTTAAAGATTTCTGAGAATTCTGAGATATTCGAGCTATTTTAAAAATACTGAGATTTCGAAATTCTGAGATTTTTAAAAATTAAGAGATTTCTGAGATTTCTAAGATTTCTTAGGTTTTTGAAAATTCTTAGATTTCTGAGAATTTTGATATTTTTTTAAATTTCTGAGATTTCGGAGATTTTTCAAAATTCTATGATGTTTGAGATTTCTGAGATTTTTAAAAATTCTAAGATTTCTCAGAATTCTGAGATTTTTGAAATTTCTGAGATTTCTGAGATTTTTAAAAATTCTGATATTTTATAAAATTATAAGATTTTTGAAATTTCAAAGAATTCTGAGAATTCTGATATTTCTGAAATATCTGAGATTTTTCGAAATTCCTGAGATTTTTAAAAATTGTGAGATTTCTGAGATTTTTGAAAATTCTTAGATTTCTGAGATTTCTGAGAAATCGTAAAATTCTGAGATTTTTGAAGTTTCTGAGACATATGAAATTTTTTAGATAACAGAAAATCCTGAGGTTTATGAGATTTTTGAAATTTCTTAGATTTTTGGAATTTCTGAGATTATTTAAAATTCTAAGATTAATGAGAATTCTGAGATTTTTAAAAATCCTGAGATTGTTTAAAATTCATGGATTCCTGAGAATTCTGAGTTTTTTGAAATTTTAAAGATTTCTGGGAATTTTGACATATTACATATTTCTGAGATTTCTGAGATTTTTAAAAATTGTAAGATTACTGAGATTTCTATGATTTCTCAAATTTTTGAAAATTCTTAGATTTCTGAGAATTCTGAGATTTTTAAATTTCTAAGATTTCTGAGATTTCTGAGATTTTTAAAAATTCTGAGATTTTATAAAATTCTAAGATTTTTGAAAATTCAAAGAATTCTGAGAATTCTGAAATTTCTGAAATTTTTGAGATTTTCAAAAGTTCAGAGATTTCTGAGATTTCCAAGATTTCTGAGGATTTTGAAAATTCTTAGATTTCTGAGAATTTCGATATTTTTTTAAATTTCTGAGATTTCTGAGATTTTCAAAAATTCTGAGATTTTTGTTGAGTTTTCTGAGAGTTCTGAAATTTTTTTTCCGAGATTTTTGAAAATTCTAAGATTTTCGAAATTTCTGAGATTTTTGAAAATTCTGAGATTTTTGAAATTTTAAAGATTTCTGAGAATTCTGAGATATATGAGCTATTTTCAAAATACTGAGATTTCTGAAATTTTTGAAATTTCTGAGATTTCTTAGACTACGGATAAATCTTAAAATCCTGAGATTTTTGAAGTTTCTGCGATATCTGAAATTTTTTAGATTACTGAAATTTCTGAGATTTCTGAAATTTTTGAAAATTCTAAAATTCTTGAAAATTTTGAGATTTTAAATTTCAACGATTTATGAGATTTCGGAGATTTGTGAGATTTTTTTAATTTCTGAGATTCCTGGGATTTCGGAATTTCTGAGTTTTCTGAGAATTCTGAGATATCTGAGATTTCTAAGATTTCTGAAACTTCTGAGATTTCAAAAAATTTTGAAAATTCAGAGATATTTGAAAAATCTAAGAATTATGAGATATTTGAGAGTTTTGAGATATCTGAGATTTTTGAAAATTCTATGATGTTTGAGAATTCTGAGATTTTTTAAAATTCTAAGATTTTTCAGAATTCTGAGATTTTTGAAATTTCTGAGATTTTTAAAAATCCAGATATTTTATAAAATTAAAAGATTATTGAAATTTTAAAGAATTCTGAGAATTCTGTTATTTTTGAAATATCTGAGATTTTTCGAAATTCCTGAGATTTTTAAAAATTGTGAGATTTCTGAGATATCTCAGATTTCTGAGATTTTTGAAAATTCTAAGATTTCTGAGATTTCTGAGAAATCGTAAAATTCTGAGATTTTTGAAGTTTCTGAGACATCTGAAATTTTTTAGATTACTAAAATTTCTGAGATTTATGAGATTTTTGAAATATCTGAAATTTTTGAAAATTCTAAGATTTTTGAGAATTCTGAGATTTTTTGAAATTTCTGAGATTTATGAGATTTTTGAAATATCTGAGATTTTTAAAATTCAGAGATTTTTGAAAATTGTAAGATTTCTGAGAATTCTGAGATTTTTGAAATTTCTGAGATTTCTGAGACATCTGAGATTATGATTTTTTTAGATTTCTGAGATTTCTGAAATTTTTGAAATTTATGAGATTTCTGAAAATTCTGAGAATTATGAGATATCTGAGATTTCTGATATTTCTGAAAATTCAAAGTTTTTTTTTAAATTCTGAGAATTTTTAAATTTCTAAGATTTCTGAAACTGAAACTGAGATTTCAAAAAATTTTGGAATTTTCAAAAAATTCTGAGATTTTTGAAAAATCAAAGATTTATGAGATTTCTGAGATTTATGAGATTTTTTAGATTTCTGAGATATCTGATATTTTTGAAATTTCTGAGATTTATGAAAATTCTTAGATTTCTGAGAATTCTGAGATTTTTTAAATTTCTGATATTTCTGAGATTTCTGAGATTTTATAAAATTCCTAGATTTTTGAAATTTCAAAGAATTCTAAGAATTCTGATATTTCTGAAATTTCTGAGATTTTTCAAAATTCCTGAGATTTTTAATAATTTAGAGATTTCTGAGATTTTTAAAAATTCTGAGATTTTTTCTGAGTTTTCTGAGATTTTTTCTAAGTTTTCTGAGATTTCTGAAATTTTTTTCCGAGTTTTTTTAAAATTCTAAGATTTTCGAAAATTCTGAGATTTTTGAAATTTTAAAGATTTCTGAGAATTCTGAGATATATGAGCTATTTTCAAAATACTGAGATTTCTGAAATTTTTGAAATTTCTGAGATTTCTGAGATTACGGATAAATCTTAAAATTCTGAGATTTTTGAAGTTTCTACGATATCTGAAATTTTTTAGATTACTGAAATTTCTGAGATTTCTGAAATTTTTGAAAATTCTTAAATTCTTGAAAATTCTGAGATTTTTAATTTCAACGATTTATGAGATTTCGGAGATTTGTGAGATTTTTTTAATTTCTGAGATTCCTGAGATTTCTGAGATTTTTTTAAATTCTGAGATTTTATAAAATTCCAAAATTTTTTAAATTTCAAAGAATTCTGAGAATTCTGATATTTCTGAAATTTTTGAGATTTTACAAAATTCCTGAGATTTTTAATAATTTAGAGATTTCTGAGATTTTTAAAAATTCTGAGATTTTTTCTGAGTATTCTGAGATTTCTGAAATTTTTTTCCGAGATTTTTGAAAATTCTAAGATTTTCGAAAATTCTGAGATTTTTGAAATTTTAAAGATTTCTGAGAATTCTGAGAGATATGAGCTATTTTCAAAATACTGAGATTTCTGAAATTTTTGAAATTTTTGAAATGTTTGAGATTTTTCGAAATACCTGAGTTTTTTAAAAATGAATAGATTTCTGAGATTGCTAAGATTTCTTTGGTTTTTGAAAATTCTTAGATTTCTGAGAATTTTGAAATTTTTTTAAATATCTGAGATTTCGGAGATTTTTCAAAATTCTATGATGTTTGAGATTTCTGATATTTTTTAAAATTCTAAGATTTCTCAGAATTCTGAGATTTTTGAAATTTCTGAGATTTTTAAAAATTCTGATATTTTATAAAATTATAAGATTTTTTAAATTTCAAAGAATTCTGAGAATTCTGATATTTTTGAAATATCTGAGATTTTTCGAAATTACTGAGATTTTTAAAAATTGTGAGATTTTTGAGATTTTTGAAAATTCTTAGATTTTTGAGATTTCTGAAAAATCGTAAAATTCTTAGATTTTTGAAGTTTCTGAGACATCTGAAATTTTTTAGATAACAGAAAACTCTGAGATTTATGAGATTTTTGAAATTTCTTAGATTTTTGGAATTTCTGAGATTTTTGAAAATTCTAAGATTAATGAGAATTCTGAGATTTTTAAAAATTCTGAAATTGTTTAAAATTCATGGATTTCTAAGATTTCTGAGAATTTTGACATATTTCATATTTCTGAGATTTCTGAGATTCCTGAGATTTTTAAAAATTGTAAGATTTCTGAGATTTTTATGATTTCTCAAATTTTTGAAAATTATTAGATTTCTGAGAATTCTGAGATTTTTTGAAATTTCTGAGATTTATGAGATTTCTGAGATTTTCAAAAATTCTGATATTTTTAAAATTCTAAGATTTCTGAGAATTCTGAGATTTTTGAAATTTCTGAGATTTCTGAGACATCTGAGATTATGATTTTTTTTACATTACTGAGATTTCTGAAATTTTTGAAATTTATGAGATTTTTGAAAATTCTGAGAATTATGAGATATCTGAGATTTCTGAGATTTCTGAAAATTCAAAGTTTTTTTTAAATTCTGAGAATTTTAAAATTTTATAAGATTTCTGAAACTTCTGAGATTTCAAAAAATTTTGAAATTTTCAAAAAATTCTGAGATTTTTTAAATATCAAAGATTTTTGAGATTTCTGTGATTTATGAGATTTTTAGATTTCTGAGACATCCTTTTTTTTTTTTAAATTTCTGAGATTTATGAAAATTCTTAGATTTCTGAGAATTCTGAGATTTTTTGAATTTCTGAGAATTCTGAGATTTTTGAAATTTATGAGATTTCTGAAGATTCTGAGAATAATGAGATATCTGAGATTTCTGAAATTTCAGAAAATTCAAAGTTTTTTTTTCAATTCTGAGCATTTTTAAACTTCTAAGATTTCTGAAACTTCTGAGATTTCAAAAAATTTTGAAATTTTCAAAAAATTCTGAAATTTTTGAAATATCAAAGATTTCTGATATTTATGAGATTTTTTAGATTTCTGAGAATTCTGAGATTTTTTAAATTTCTGAGATTTCTGAGATTTTTAAACATTCTGAGATTTATTAAAATTCTAAGATTTTTGAAATTTCAAAGAATTCTGAGAATTCTGAAAAACATGAAATTTTTGAGATTTTTAAAAATTAAGAGATTTCTCAGATTTCTAAGATTTCTGAGATTTTTAAAAATTCTGAGATTTTTTCTGTTTTTTCTGAGATTTCTGAAATTTTTTTTCCGAGATTTTTGAAAATTCTAAGATTTTCGAAATTTCTGAGATTTTTGATAATTCTGAGATTTTTGAAATTTTAAAGATTTTTGAGAATTCTGAGATATATGAACTATTTTCAAAATACTGAGATTTCTGAAATTTTTGAAATTTCTGAAATTTTTGAGATTTTTCGAAAATCCTGAGATTTTTAAAAATTAAGAGATTTCTGAGATTTCTAAGATTTCTTAGGTTTTTGAAAATTCTTAGATTTCTGAGAATTTTGATATTTTTTTAAATTTCGGAGTTTTCGGAGATTTTTTTCAAAATTCTATGATGTTTGAGATTTCTGAGATTTTTTAAAATTCTAAGAATTCTCAGAATTCTGAGATTTTTGAAATTTCTGAGATTTCTGAGATTTTTAAAAATTCTGAGATTTTTGTTGAGTTTTCTGAGATTTCTGAAAATTTTTTTCCGAGATTTTTGAAAATTCTAAGATTTTCGAAATTTCTGAGATTTTTGAAAATTCTGAGATTTTTGAAATTTTAAAGATTTCTGAGAATTCTGAGATATATGAGCTATTTTCAAAATACTGAGATTTCTGAAATTTTTGAAATTTCTGAGATTACGGATAAATCTTAAAATTCTGAGATTTTTGAAGTTTCTGCGATATCTGAAATTTTTTAGATTACTGAAATTTCTGAGATTTCTGAAATTTTTGAAAATTCTAAAATTCTTGAAAATTCTGAGATTTTAAATTCCAACGATTTATGAGATTTAGGAGATTTGTGAGTTTTTTTCAATTTCTGAGATTCCTGAGATTTTGGAATTTCTGAGTTTTCTGAGAATTCTGAGATATCTGAGATTTCTAAGATTTCTGAAACTTCTGAGATTTCAAAAAATTTTGAAAATTCAGATATATTTGAAAAATCTAAGAATTATGAGATATTTGAGAGTTTTGAGATTTCTGAGATTTTTTCTGAGTTTTCTGAGATTTCTGAAATTTTTTTCCGAGATTTTTTAAAATTCTAAGATTTTCGAAAATTCTGAGAATTTTGAAATTTTAAAGATTC
Source organism: Anopheles maculipalpis (assembly GCF_943734695.1). Lineage (NCBI taxonomy): Eukaryota > Metazoa > Arthropoda > Insecta > Diptera > Culicidae > Anopheles > Anopheles maculipalpis. Next base: position 58,219,644 of record NC_064871.1, read on the forward strand.
CTGAGAATTCTGAGATATATGAGCTATTTTCAAAATACTGAGATTTATGAAATTTTTGAAATTTCTGAGATTTCTGAGATTACGGATAAATCTTAAAATTCTGAGATTTTTGAAGTTTCTACGATATCTGAAATTTTTTAGATTACTGAAATTTCAGAGATTTCTGACATTCTTGAAAATTCTAAAATTCTTAAAAATTCTGAGATTTTTAATTTCAACGATTTATGAGATTTCGGAGATTTGTGAGATTTTTTGAATTTCTGAGATTCCTGAGATTTCTGAGATTTTTTAAAATTCTGAGATTTTATAAAATTCCAAAATTTTTTAAATTTCAAAGAATTCTGAGAATTCTGATATTTCTGAAATTTTTGAGATTTTTCAAAATTCCTGAGATTTTTAATAATTTAAAGATTTCTGAGATTTTTAAAAATTCTGAGATTTTTTCTGAGTTTTCTGAGATTTCTGAAATTTTTTTTCCGAGATTTTTGAAAATTCTAAGATTTTCGAAATTTCTGAGATTTTTGAAAATTCTAAGATTTTTGAAATTTTAAAGATTTCTGAGAATTCTGAGATATTTGAGCTATTTTCAAAATACTGAGATTTCTGAAATTTTTGAAATTTCTGAAATTTTTGAGATTTTTCGAAATTCCTGAGATTTTTAAAAATAAAGAGATTTCTGAGATTTCTAAGATTTCTTAGGTTTTTGAAAATTCTAAGATTTCTGAGAATTTTGATATTTTTTTAAATTTCTGAGATTTCGGAGATTTTTCAAAATTATATGATGTTTGAGATTTCTGAGATTTTTTAAAATTCTAAGATTTCTCAGAATTCTGAGATTTCTGAAATTTCTGAGATTTCTGAGATTTTTAAAAATTCTGATATTTTTTTAAAATTATAAGATATTTGAAATTTCAAAGAATTCTGAGAATTCTGATATTTTTGAAATATCTGAGATTTTTCGAAATTCCTGAGATTTTTCGAAATTCCTGAGATTTTTAAAAATTGTGAAATTTCTGAGATTTTTGAAAATTCTTAGATTTCTGAGATTTCTGAGAAATCGTAAAATTCTGAGATTTTTGAAGTTTCTGAGACATATGAAATTTTTTAGATAACAGAAAATCCTGAGATTTATGAGATTTTTGAAATTTCTTAGATTTTTGAAATTTCTGAGATTATTTAAAATTCTAAGATTAATGAGAATTCTGAGATTTTTAAAAAGCCTGAGATTTTTTAAAATTCATGGATTCCTGAGAATTCTGAGTTTTTTGAAATTTTAAAGATTTCTGGGAATTTTGACATATTTCATATTTCTGAGATTTCTGAGATTTTTAAAAATTGTAAGATTTCTGAGATTTCTATGATTTCTCAAATTTTTGAAAATTCTTAGATTTCTGAGAATTCTGAGATTTTTTAAATTTCTAAGATTTCTGAGATTTCTAAGATTTTTAAAAATTCTGAGATTTTATAAAATTCTAAGATTTTTGAAAATTCAAAGAATTCTGAGAATTCTGAAATTTTTGAAATTTTTGAGATTTTTAAAAGTTAAAAGATTTCTGAGATTTCTAAGATTTCTGAGGATTTTGAAAATTCTTAGATTTCTGAGAATTTCGATATTTTTTGAAATTTCTGAGATTTCTGAGATTTTTAAAAATTCTGAGATTTTTGTTGAGTTTTCTGAGATTTCTGAAAATTTTTTTCCGAGATTTTTGAAATTTCTAAGATTTTCGAAATTTCTGAGATTTTTGAAAATTCTGAGATTTTTGAAATTTTAAAGATTTCTGAGAATTCTGAGATATATGAGCTATTTTCAAAATACTGAGATCTCTGAAATTTTTGAAATTTCTGAGATTTCTGAGATTACGGATAAATCTTAAAATTCTGAGATTTTTGAAGTTTCTGCGATATCTGAAATTTTTTAGATTACTGAAATTTCTGAGATTTCTGAAATTTTTGAAAATTCTAAAATTGTTGAAAATCCTGAGATTTTAAATTTCAAGGATTTATGAGATTTCGGAGATTTGTGAGATTTTCTTAATTTCTGAGATTCCTGAGATTTTGGAATTTCTGAGTTTTCTGAGAATTCTGAGATATCTGAGATTTCTAAGATTTCTGAAACTTCTGAGATTACAAAAAATTTTGAAAATTCAGAGATATTTGAAAAATCTAAGAATTTTGAGATATTTGAGAGTTTTGAGATTTCTGAGATTTTTGAAAATTCTATGATGTTTGAGAATTCTGAGATTTTTTAAAATTCTAAGATTTTTCAGAATTCTGAGATTTTTGAAATTTCTGAGATTTCTGAGATTTCTGAGATTTTTAAAAATTCTGATATTTTATAAAATTAAAAGATTTTTGAAATTTTAAAGAATGCTGAGAATTCTGTTATTTTTGAAATATCTGAGATTTTTCGAAATTCCTGAGATTTTTAAAAATTGTGAGATTTCTGAGATATCTCAGATTTCTGAGATTTTTGAAAATTCTAAGATTTCTGAGATTTCTGAGAAATCGTAAAATTCTGAGATTTTTGAAGTTTCTGAGACATCTGAAATTTTTTAGATTACTGAAATTTCTGAGATTTATGAGATTTTTGAAATATCTGAGATTTTTGAAAATTCTAAGATTTTTGAGAATTCTGAGATTTTTTGAAATTTCCGAGATTTATGAGATTTTTGAAATATCTGAGATTTTAAAAATTCTGAGATTATTGAATATTGTAAGATTTCTGAGAATTCTGAGATTTTTGAAATTTCTGAGATTTCTGAGACACCTGAGATTATGATTTTTTTAGATTTCTGAGATTTCTGAAATTTTGAAATTTATGAGATTTCTGAAAATTCTGAGAATTATGAGATATCTGAGATTTCTGAGATTTCTGAAAATTCAAAGTTTTTTTAAATTCTGAGAATTTTTAAATTTCTTAGATTTCTGAAACTTCTGAGATTTCAAAAAATTTTAAAATTTTCAAAAAATTATGAGATTTTTGAAATTTGAAATTTTAAAGATTTCTGAGAATTTTGACATATTTCATATTTCTGAGATTTCGGAGATTCCTGAGATTTTTAAAAATTGTAAGATTTCTGAGATTTCTATGATTTCTCAAATTTTTGAAAATTCTTAGATTTCTGAGAATTCTGAGATTTTTTGAAATTTCTGAGATTTATGAGATTTCTGAGATTTTTAAAAATTCTGATATTTTTAAAATTCTTAGATTTCTGAGAATTCTGAGATTTTTGAAATTTCTGAGATTTCTGAGACATCTGAGATTATAAATTTTTTTAGATTTCTGAGATTTCTGAAATTTTTGAAATTTATAAGATTTCTGAAAATTCTGAGAATTATGAGATATCTGAGATTTCTGAGATTTCTGAAAATTCAAAGTTTTTTTTAAATTCTGAGAATTTTTAAATTTCTAAGATTTCTGAAACTTCTGAGATTTCAAAAAATTTTGAAATTTTCAAAAAATTCTGAGATTTTTGAAAAATCAAAGATTTATGAGATTTCTGAGATTTATGAGATTTTTTAGATTTTTGAGAAATCTGATATTTTTGAAATTTCTGAGATTTATGAAAGTTCTTAGATTTCTGAGAATTCTGGAATTTTTTAAATTTCGGAGATTTCTGAGATTTCTGAGATTTTTTAAAATTCTGAGATTTTATAAAATTCTAAGATTGTTGAAATTTCAAAGAATTCTGAGAATTCTGATATTTCTGAAATTTTTGAGATTTTCCAAAATTCCTGAGATTTTTAAAAATTTAAAGATTTCTGAGATTTTTTCTGAGTTTTCTGAGATTTCTGAAATATTTTTCCGAGATTTTTGAAAATTCTAAGATTTTCGAAATTTCTGAGATTTTTGAAAATTCTGAGATTTTTGAAATTTTAAAGATTTCTGAGAATTCTGAGACATATGAGCTGTTTTCAAAATACTGAGATTTAAGAAATTTTTGAAATTTCTGAGATTTCTGAGATTTCTGAGATTTCTAAATTCCTGAGATTTTTAAAAATTAAGAGATTTCTGAGATTTCTAAGATTTTTGAGGTTTTTGAAAATTCTTAAATTTCTGAGAATTTTGATATTTTTTTAAATTTCTGAGATTTCTGAGATTTTTTAAAATTCTATGATGTTTGAGATTTCTGGGATTTTTTAAAATTCTACGATTTCTCAGAATTCTGAGATTTTTGAAATTTCTAAGATTTCTGAGATTTCTGAGAATTTTAAAAATTCTGATATTTTATAAAATTATAAGATTTTTGAAATTTCAAAGAATTCTGAGAATTCTGAAATTTCTGAAATTTTTGAGATTTTTCGAAATTTCTGAGATTTTTAAAAACTGTGAGATTTCTGAGATTTTTGAAAATTCTTAGATATCTGAGATTTCTGAAAAATCGTAAAATTCTGAGATTTTTGAAGTTTCTGAGATATCTGAAATTTTTTAGGTTACAGAATTTGCTGAGATTTATGAAACTTTTGAAATTTCTTAGATTTTTGAAATTTCTGAAATTTTTGAAAATTCTAAGATTTATGAGAATTCTGAGATTTTTTAAAATTCTGAGATTGTTGATAATTCATGGATTTCTGAGAATTCTGAGATTTTTGAAATGTTAAAGATTTCTTAGAATTTTGACATATTTCATATTTCTGAGATTTCTGAGATTCCTGAAATTTTTAAAAATTGTAAGATTTCTGAGATTTCTATGATTTCTCAAATTTTTGAAAATTCTTAGATTTCTGAGAATTCTGAAATTTTTGAAATTTCTGAGATTTCTGAGACATCTGAGATTATGAATTTGTTTAGATTTCTGAGATTTCTGAAATTTTTGAAATTTATGAGATTTCTGAAAATTCTGAGAATTATGAGATATCTGATATTTCTGAGATTTCTGAAAATTCAAAGTTTTTTTTAAATTCTGAGAATTTTTAAATTTGTAAGATTTCTGAAACTTCTGAGATTTCAAAAAATTTTGAAATTTTCAAAAAAAATTCTGAAATTTTTGAGATTTTTCGAAATACCTGAGTTTTTTAAAAATTAAGAGATTTCTGAGATTTCTAAGATTTCTTAGGTTTTTGAAAATTCTAAGATTTCTGAGAATTTTGATAATTTTTTAAATATCTGAGATTTCGGAGATTTTTCAAAATTCTATGATGGTTGAGATTTCAGGGATTTTTTAGAATTCTAAGATTTCTCAGAATTCTGAGATTTTTGAAATTTCTGAGATTTCTGAGATTTCTGAGATTTTTAAAAATTCTGATATTTTATAAAATTATAAGATTTTTGAAATTTCAAAGAATTCTGAGAATTCTGATATTTCTGAAATTTTTGAGATTTTCCAAAATTCCTGAGATTTTTAAAAATTTAGAGATTTCTGAGATTTTTTCTGAGTTTTCTGAGATTTCTGAAATTTTTTTCCGAGATTTTTGAAAATTCTAAGAATTTCGAAATTTCTGAGATTTTTGAAAATTCTGAGATTTTTGAAATTTTAAAGATTTCTGAGAATTCTGAGACATATGAGCTATTTTCAAAATACTGAGATTTCTGAAATTTTTGAAATTTCTGAGATTTCTGAGATTTCGAAATTCCTGAGATTTTTAAAAATTAAGAGATTTCTGAGATTTCTAAGATTTTTGAGGTTTTTGCAAATTCTTAAATTTCTGAGAATTTTGATATTTTTTAAATTTCTGAGATTTCTGAGATTTTTTAAAATTCTATGATGTTTGAGATTTCTGGGATTTTTTAAAATTCTAAGATTTCTCAGAATTCTGAGATTTTTGAAATTTCTATGATTTCTGAGATTTCTGAGATTTTTAAAAATTCTTTTATTTATTTATTTATTTACTATTGATTATGACGGTCCAATGCCGTATTGTCAACACCGCCTGCGTTGAAAAAAAAAAAATTACAATCATATTGATAAGGCATTTCCTCCCTATTATTTGCCTTATCCCGGGCATACTCGGTTGTGGATGGTTGTGGTGATGGTGTTGATGATGCTGATGATGATGATGATGATGATGATGATGATGATGATGATGATGATGATGATGATGATGATGATGATGATGATGATGATGTAGTGGTGGTTGTTGTGTGTTTTGATGGTCCGGGGCTATTGCTGTGTCTATTGTGATGATGGTGGTTGGTTACATCCGAATTCCGGCTATAGTGGTGATGTGGCCGTTCTATTGTTGTCCTTTGTGGATTGGTCTGGACTGCAACAAACAAACAAATGTTGTTTAGACAGCACATTTATTTGTCTTCGTACAGTGTTCTCCAGTGCATTCCAGCAATGACATTCCAAGCTCAATCTAGTCAACGTCCAATCAAAGGATGATCGACAAGCTCTATCCCGCAGCAGCGAAAGCGACTTCACTACTCCCGAGACTGAGCCCGCCAAACACCCCGAACCCGACGCCAACGCTGTCAAACTCAATGTGCCAGAACTGGACTGGAGTGGAGAACACTGCACTTTGAACAACGCCTGCCTCCCTTTTACGGCAGTGTTGGAATCACCCTCGAGTGCTATTGCCCAGTCATCGGATCACCCGTGGCACTACAAAAAATACACTTAAAACATAGACAACACAACATTTAACAAAAAAGGAATTGGGGAATACGAACAAGGATTGGAAGGATACTTGGGATGTGGAATCATAGGACAAGACCGTTGTCTCTGGCGAATCGGTAAATGATCCTCATGTAGAGGAGGTCCCTGGTAGCCAACACTTCTCTGATTTCTGTACCCGGTCGTCTGCCGACATTCTCGACTGCGCTCAACAAGGAGGGTCTTGCGGTTTCAAATTCCACGCAGGACCACAGAAGGTGATCCACATCGTGGAATCCGTTACCGCAGCCACATACTTTTGTCTGAGCCAGAGTTATACGCTGTAGATGAGCATTCAACGCAAAATGATTCGACATCAGTCGAGACATCATCCGTATGAACGCCCGGTCCACAGAGAGCCCATCGAACCAAGGCCGCAGGGACACTTGCGGAGAGATCGAGAAGAGAAAACGCCCGAGTTCATCCGCCTCCCACATGCTCTGCCAGCGAGACAGGAAAAGTTGCTGTGGGAAACGAAGGAACTCCTGGGCCAAGATAGGTCGGTCGTAAAAAGCGCCTTCTTGGACGCCTGTTTTGGCCAGTGAGTCTGCCTTTTCATTGCCGGGAATTCCACAATGAGAAGGGACCCAAATTAGCGAGATCCTATACGCCTTATCGAACATTGAGCCAAGCAGTTCAATGATTTTGATGGTGAGGAAATCCTGACTCTTAACAGCCTTCGGAGATCTCAGAGCTTCAATAGCACTAAGGCTATCAGTGAAGATGAAGTACTGGTCCGAAGGTCTCGCTGCTATCATCGATAGTGCGTACAAGATTGCGGCTAGCTCTGCGGTGTAAACACTACATGGCTGCCTCAATTTGAAAAAAGCTTCGGTGAACTCGCTAAAAACACCGAAGCCAGTGCCCTCCTCAGAGGATGATCCATCAGTGTAGTACTGGCTTATTTGATCTAAATGACCATACTTCTTCATGAAAATACCCGGAACTACCCTCGGGCGAAGATCATTAGGTATGGTCTTAATTTCCTCGTGCAATGAGGAATCTGTTATTAAAATGGAACTGTAGTTCTCAGGAAGGGCAGCACGATTTAATGCCTGTGGAGCGCTAGCATGCACTTGTAGGGCAACAAAATCTTCGTAGATCTTTAAGATTTTGCTCTTAGAACCTGTCTCTAGAAGCGCTTCAAAATTTTCTATTATCAAGGGATTTGATACTGAACAACGGACTAGAAGGCGAAGCGACAGCATTTCAAAACGTAGTTTGAGCGGCATCACTCCGGTCATCACTTCTAGGGACATGTTGTGTGTGGATTTCATGCTCCCTAGTGCGAGTCTAAGACAGCGGTACTGTAGCCTTTCAAGCTTGAGTATCAACGTATTGGATGCCCAATGGAAGCATATGCTTCCATATTCCAATACGGATAGTACCGTTGTCTTATACAGTCTCAGGACGTCTGATGGATGTGCGCCCCACCAGAATCCTGTGACTGTCCTTAGAAAGTTGATTCTTTTACTGCATTTTTGCACCAGACGGGTGAAGTGAGTACTCCAGTTTAGCCTAGAATTGAACCATACACCAAGGTATCGAAAATTGTCGGTAATTAATATCTTTTCACCATACAGAAAGACATCAATTTTCGGGTCATATAGCCTTTTCTCCCTGTTTTTTCCCGTATCGCTAAAAGGAGAAAAGACTACCATCTCAGTTTTCGTTGCAGAGAACTTGATACCAAGGTTTTCAGACCACTCGGAAAGATTGTCCAGAGTGGTTTGTAAAGCCAGTTGTATTTCGTCGGCGTCTCTGCTTGCAACAGATATAACGCCGTCGTCTGCCAATTGTCTAAGACTGCAAATTGGCGCTAGACAAGAGTCTATCTCACTAACATAAAAGTTATATAATAGTGGGCTCAAGCAGGACCCTTGTGCTAGTCCATGGAAACTGGTCCGTTTTAACTGCACGTGACCATTGTTGAAATTCATAGCTTTTTCCGACAAAAGGTTGAATAATAAGTTATTCAACTTTGGTCCCAGGCCCGCATTTTCTACCTTTTGACTCAGTTTGTATGGAGAAACTGAGTCAAATGCCCCCTGTATGTCAAGGAAGATAGACCCCATGTTCTGTTTGCGTGCACGGGCAAGCTCTATTTCAGTCACCAAAAGCGCTAAACAGTCATTAGTACCTCTGGCTTTACGAAAACCAAACTGAGTACTTGAGAGAAGGTTGTTGGTTTCCAACCATTCTTCTAACCGTAAAAGAATCATCCTTTCAAGGAGTTTTCTCAGACACGAAAGTAATGATATCGGCCGATATGAATCGTGTCTTGATGGCGGTTTGCCAGGCTTCAAAATAGTGACAACTTTCACTTCCCTCCATTCTTGCGGGACGCTGTTGAACTCCAACATATCGTTGAAGATTCTTAACAGACGTTTCTTGCCCATGTCGGGAAGATTTTGCAGCAGTTTGCTGTTGATCTGATCCAGGCCTGGGGAAGAATTTTTGCTTGAAAGGAGAGCAAGCGATAGCTCAACCATAGTGAACGGTGAGTCCATGATAGGGTCACTGCCAGGCGCATTTTGATGAAAGTTCTGCGCAGGAACGAAATCAGGGCAAAGCTTGTGGGCAAATTCATTTAGCCACTCGTCAGAAAAGCTTTCGCTCTCGTTGATGTTGTTGCTGTTTCGCATCCTTCTAGCCATCCTCCAAAGCGAATTAAGTGATGCGGAAGGGTCTAGGTTATTGACGTATCTACGCCAATAACCCTTTTTCTTCGCCTTCAACAGGTTTTTACACGATCTCTCCAGTCCTTTATATTTTTCATATAAAGACCTTGAGCCCGTGTCCCGGAATGCTTTAAACGCCTCCCGTTTCTTATTAAAAGCCGCTTGGCAATCCTTGTCCCACCAAGGAGTGGGAGGTTTTTTGAATGTCCTTGCTTGGTGGGAACGCATTGTTTGGGCCTCAAGAGCGCACTTGTTTATAATTGAAACAAGTTTTTCGTACTCCTGAACTGGAGACAAATCTTCCAAGTCAAGAGAAAGCGAAGCGGCTACCAATTCACCGTATCTTGTCCAGTCGATGTTCCTCGTTAAGTCACATTTAACGGGGATTCCACCTCCTGGACATCCTCCCTTGATGTAGGAAATTTCTATCGGCAAGTGATCACTGCCGATAGGGTCCTGGATCACCTTCCAGCTAAAATCCAGGGCCATCGCTGATGGACATAGAGACAGGTCCAGTGCACTCGCCCTACTCTTCGGTGTGTGCATCCTAGTTGCCTCTCCTGAGTTGAGGATTGAAAACCCAAATCTGTCGCAGATGTCTCGGATAATTGGAGCGCGAATGTCATCCTTATCGCAGCCCCAGTCGATTCCATGGGAGTTGAAATCTCCCAGGATCAAAAGTGGTCCAGGCAAGACCGCTGCTAAATTTCCAAGATCCTCTTTGATCTTTTCAATTTTTTCTTTTTCATTGATGGCTATCGGGGGGATATAAATGGATGCAATTGTCACGTGAAGATCGCCAATTTTTGCCTTGACTGCGACATTTTCGATAATTTCTTGCCTAGGGGTAGGTATTCTGTTGAAAGCGTGACTCTTTCGAACACCAATTAGTACTCCCCCACCCCTTGTAATGCGATCTTCACGGATTATATTATATCCAGGGAAGGTAAGATTAATTTCTTCCGATAGCCAAGTTTCACAGAGGGCGAACACATCGCAGTTGTGCTCGCCCACTAATGCTTTAAAGGAGTCTAGCTTGCCAAGCAAACTCCTACAGTTCCACTGTAAGATGGTAGCCCTTGGAGGAATTAATCGTCCAATCGGACCATCATGCTCAAGCATGGCCATTGGGCCAGCCATTGTTTGATCATCCCCTTCAGGAAAGGAAGGGCCCAAGTAGCGATCATGTGCAGGTGCTGCGGGAGGTTGAGGGTCATGAGGAGGGACTCTAGGATCTCGGAAAGGGACGGGGTAGGGGTTTTCGGACAACCCCCGATTGGAAAAGCCAAGCTTTCCAGAGGGGCTTCGGTCCGGGGAGATCGCTTTTTCTTGGGCTCCTTCCTGGCAATTTGGGGAGCGGGAATGGGATGTTCAGCATCTCGTTTTTGGACTGGGGTGGAAGCTTTAGCTTTGGCGAGACGCTGTTGTGCCAAGGATTTAGTTTTTGTCCTTAGGACTTTCCTTTGTACCTTTTTATAAGGTACTCTCTTCACCGGTCTCAATGGCACCTGTTCGAGTGCAGTCGGGCTGGACTTGCCATTTGCATCTGTACCCAAAACAGCAAAAGGGTTTGATGCGTTTGCTCCCTTTAGAGCATCGCTGTACGATCCGCGTGCCCTTTCGGATATTGTTTTCGTCTGCTCCTTTTGGAGTTTTCGGTACACGGGGCACAAAGCTACCTCGTGCCACTCGTCCCGGCAATGCGAACATTTTTGGGAGGGAGCTTTGCACTCCTCGGTGGCATGTGCCCCTCTGCATTTTCCACAGGAAGTTTTGCGAGTGCAAAACGCATCTGCATGCCCAATCCGACTGCACTTTGAACAGGTGGCCACCCTTGGTACGTACGGCCGGTCAATGGGTATCCGGAGGCCTTCTAGAATGAGGGCCTGCGGGAGTACCGTACCCTCAAACGTAACCCGGATTGAGGAAGTCGGAATGTATTTTTTTTCTGGCTTGCTTGAAGCATCAAGCTTGAAGAGCTTTTTTGCTTCAAGCACTTTTATCTTAGGCGAGTTCGGGGTTTGAAAAACCCCAAAGCCCATTTGCACCACTTCCTCCTCAGGGTAATCGAAATCCTCGATTACGCCGGAAACCTCAACCAGACTACCGGGAATATAAACCCGGTAGTGGTCCATATATTCTGGGTCAGCCGCAATGACGTTGGCTTGAGCCCGGTCCTTTGCGGTAACCCTGATCTTGTTTGGGCGCATCCGAAAAACATCGTCAACGCCCGGGTACTTTTTGAATAACGATGCCGCGATCGTCCTTACATCGAGTTGTTTAACTCGCGGCAAAAAATATACTATTGGCTTACCCTCCCACGACGGCGGGTAAGCACGCGCTCGGTGTTCTGATAGCGGCTCGTTAGTTGCTACCAGCGGGGCACCCTTTGTCAGCGGGGCACTTTTTGTCACCTGGGCACTCTTTGCCAAAGTGACACTACTACAAGTGGCCTTCGATGTCGAAGGCCTTTCGTCCAAGGCAATTTTGTTTGCCGCTGGTGCAGCCTTGGGGCGCCCTGGCTTTCTTTTCACTTCTTTCGAGTGATCATTCTCCCGATCGGAGTCGGAAGCATCCTGCTCTACCGCCATGGTAGGGCCGGAGACAACGGAGCGGATAAAAAAAGGGGTAACACTTACCGTATCACACGATGCACAAATAAACACACACCGACACACACACACACTAACTTGTGGCACAAGCGTCGATCAAAGCGATAGCGTTGCGTTGATACGCTTGCTTATCGCTACGATCAGCAGCAACGATACACACACTCACAACACAAGAACACACGTCGATCGCCACTCGATCGATAGAAGTAACGGTACACTCTCCGCACGAATATCGGAGTAAGACGGAGACACCGATAGGTGCGTTACGGGTAATCGCGTTGACTACGCATTCGCACTCGAGAACAATAGCCTCTTTCTGCCGTATACAAATGATCCGTAAAGACGCTTTCGAGCGAAACACGTCCTTTCGCTACGGAAGCTGGAGGCAGACTCCTTTTAAAAATCCTGATATTTTATAAAATTATAAGATTTTTGAAATTTCAAAGAATTCTGAGAATTCTGAAATTTCTGAAATTTTTGAGATATTTTTGAAATTTCTGAGATGTTTAAAAATTGTGAGATTTCAGAGATTTTTGAAAATTCTTAGATATCTGAGAATTCTGAGAAATCGTAAAATTCTGAGATTTTGGATATTTCTGAGACATCTGAAATTTTTTAGGTTACAGAATTTTCTGAGATTTATGAGACTTTTGAAATTTCTTAGATTTTTGAAATTTCTGAGATTTTTGAAAATTCTAAGATTTATGAGAAATCTGAGATTTTTAAAAATTCTGAAGTTGTTGATAATTCATGGATTTCTGAGAATTCTGAGATTTTTGAAATTTTAAAGATTTCTTAGAATTTTGACATATTTCATATTTCTGAGATTTCTGAGATTCCTGAAATTTTTAAAAATTGTAAGAATTCTGAGATTTCTATGATTTCTCAAATTTTTGAAAATTCTTAGATTTCTGAGAATTCTGAGATTTTTTGAAATTTCTGAGTTTTATGAGATTTCTGAGATTTTTAAAAATTCTGAGATTTTTAAAATTCTTAGATTTCTGAGAATTCTGAAATTTTTGAAATTTCTGAGATTTCTGCGACATCTGAGATTATGAATTTTTTTAGATTTCTGAGATTTCTGAAATTTTTGAAATTTATGAGATTTCTGAAAATTCTGAGAATTATGAGATATCTGAGATTTCTGAGATTTCTGAAAATTCAAAGTTTTTTTTAAATTCTGAGAATTTTTAAATTTGTAAGATTTCTGAAACTTCTGAGATTTCAAAAAATTTTGAAATTTTCAAAAAAATTTCTGAAATTTTTGAGATTTTTCGAAATACCTGAGTTTTTTAAAAATAAAGAGATTTCTGAGATTTCTAAGATTTCTTAGGTTTTTGAAAATTCTTAGATTTCTGAGAATTTTGATATTTTTTTATATATCTGAGATTTCGGAGATTTTTCAAAATTCTATGATGGTTGAGATTTCTGAGATTTTTTAGAATTCTAAGATTTCTCAGAATTCTGAGATTTTTGTAATTTCTGAGATTTCTGAGATTTCTGAGATTTTTAAAAATTCTGATATTTTATAAAATTATAAGATTTTTGAAATTTCAAAGAATTCTGAGAATTCTGATATTTCTGAAATTTTTGAGATTTTCCAAAATTCCTGAGATTTTTAAAAATTTAGAGATTTCTGAGATTTTTTCTGAGTTTTCTGAGATTTCTGAAATTTTTTTCCGAGATTTTTGAAAATTCTAAGATTTTCGAAATTTCTGAGATTTTTGAAAATTCTGAGATTTTTGAAATTTTAAAGATTTCTGAGAATTCTGAGACATATAAGCTGTTTTCAAAATACTGAGATTTCTGAAATTTTTGAAATTTCTGAGATTTCTGAGATTTCTGAGATTTCGAAATTCCTGAGATTTTTAAAAATTAAGAGATTTCTGAGATTTCTAAGATTTTTGAGGTTTTTGAAAATTCTTAAATTTCTGAGAATTTTGATGTTTTTTTTAAATTTCTGAGATTTCTGAGATTTTTTAAAATTCTATGATGTTTGGGATTTCTGGGATTTTTTAAAATTCTAAGATTTCTCAGAATTCTGAGATTTTTGAAATTTCTAAGATTTCTGAAATTTCTGAGATTTTTAAAAATTCTGATATTTTATAAAATTATAAGATTTTTGAAATTTCAAAGAATTCTGAGAATTCTGAAATTTCTGAAATTTTTGAGATTTTTCGAAATTTCTGAGATTTTTAAAAATTGTGAGATTTCTGAGATTTTTGAAAATTCTTAGATATCTGAGATTTCTGAGAAATCGTAAAATTCTGAGATTTTTGAAGTTTCTGAGACATCTGAAATTTTTTAAGGTTGCAGAATTTTCTGAGATTTATGAGACTTTTGAAATTTCTTAGATTTTTGAAATTTCTGAGATTTTTGAAAATTCTAAGATTTATGAGAATTCTGAGATTTTTTAAAATTCTGAGATTGTTGATAATTCATGGATTTCTGAGAATTCTGAGATTTTTGAAATTTTAAAGATTTCTTAGAATTTTGACATATTTCATATTTCTGAGATTTCTGAGATTCCTGAAATTTTTAAAAATTGTAAGATTTCTGAGATTTCTATGATTTCTCAAATTTTTGAAAATTCTTAGATTTCTGAGAATTCTGAGATTTTTTGAAATTTCTGAGATTTATGAGATTTCTGAGGTTTTTAAAAATTCTGAGATTTTTAATATTCTTAGATTTCTGAGAATTCTGAAATTTTTGAAATTTCTGAGATTTCTGAGACATCTGAGATTATGAATTTTTTTAGATTTCTGAGATTTCTGAAATTTTTGAAATTTATGAGATTTCTGAAAATTCTGAGAATTATGAGATATCTGAGATTTCTGAGATTTCTGAAAATTCAAAGTTTTTTTTAAATTCTGAGAATTTTTAAATTTGTAAGATTTCTGAAACTTCTGAGATTTCAAAAAATTTTGAAATTTTCAAAAAATTTTCTGAAATTTTTGAGATTTTTCGAAATACCTGAGTTTTTTAAAAATAAAGAGATTTCTGAGATTTCTAAGATTTCTTAGGTTTTTGAAAATTCTTAGATTTCTGAGAATTTTGTTATTTTTTTAAATATCTGAGATTTCGGAGATTTTTCAAAATTCTATGATGTTTGAGATTTCTGAGATTTTTTAGAATTCTAAGATTTCTCAGAATTCTAAGATTTTTGAAATGTCTGAGATTTCTGAGATTTCTGAGATTTTTAAAAATTTTGATATTTTATAAAATTATAAGATTTTTGAAATTTCAAAGAATTCTGAGAATTCTGATTTTTCTGAAATTTTTGAGATTTTCCAAAATTCCTGAGATTTTTAAAAATTTAGAGATTTCTGAGATTTTTTCTGAGTTTTCTGAGATTTCTGAAATTTTTTTCCGAGATTTTTGAAAATTCTAAGATTTTCGAAATTTCTGAGATTTTTGAAAATTCTGAGATTTTTGAAATTTTAAAGATTTCTGAGAATTCTGAGACATATAAGCTATTTTCAAAATACTGACATTTCTGAAATTTTTGAAATTTCTGAGATTTCTGAGATTTCGAAATTCCTGAGATTTTTAAAAATTAAGAGATTTCTGAGATTTCTAAGATTTTTGAGGTTTTTGCAAATTCTTAAATTTCTGAGAATTTTGATTTTTTTAAATTTCTGAGATTTCTGAGATTTTTTAAAATTCTATGATGTTTGAGATTTCTGGGATGTTTTAAAATTCTAAGATTTCTCAGAATTCTGAGATTTTTGAAATTTCTAAGGTTTCTGAGATTTCTGAGATTTTTAAAAATTCTGATATTTTATAAAATTATAAGATTTTTGAAATTTCAAAGAATTCTGAGAATTCTGAAATTTCTGAAATTTTTGAGATATTTTTGAAATTTCTGAGATGTTTAAAAATTGTGAGATTTCAGATATTTTTGAAAATTCTTAGATATCTGAGAATTCTGAGAAATCGTAAAATTCTGAGATTTTTTAAGTTTCTGAGACATCTGAAATTTTTTAGGTTACAGAATTTTCTGAGATTTATGAGACTTTTGATATTTCTTAGATTTTTGAAATTTCTGAGATTTTTGAAAATTCTAAGATTAATGAGAATTCTGAGATTTTTAAAAATTCTGAGATTGTTGATAATTCATGGATTTCTGAGAATTCTGAGATTTTTGAAATTTTAAAGATTTCTGAGAATTTTGACATATTTCATATTTCTGAGATTTCTGAGATTCCTGAGATTTCTGAGGTTTTTTAAAATTCTAAGATTTAATAAAATTCTAAGATTGTTGAAATTTCAAAGAATTCTGAGAATTCTGATATTTCTGAAATTTTTGAGATTTTCCAAAATTCCTGACATTTTTAAAAATTTAGAGATTTCTGAGATTTTTTCTGAGTTTTCTGATATTTCTGAAATTTTTTACCGAGATTTTTGACAATTCTAAGATTATCGAAATTTCTGAGATTTTTGAAAATTCTGAGATTTTTTAAATTTTTTGAGATTTCTGAGATTTCTGAAAATTCTGAGAATTATGAGATATCTGAGATTACTAAGATTTCTGGGATTTTTAAAAATACAGAGATTTTTTCTGAGTTTTCTGAGATTTATGAATTTTTTTTCCGAGATTTTTGAAAATTCTAAGATTTTCGAAATTTACGAGATTTTTGAAAATTCTGCGATTTTTGAAATTTTAAAGATTTTTGAGAATTCTGATATATAAGAGCTATTTTCAAAATTTTGAGATTTCTGAAATTTTTGAAATTTCTGAGATTTCTGAGATTTCGGATAAATCTTAAAATTCTGAGATTTTAGAAGTTTCTGAGATATCTGAATTTTTTTAAGATTACAGAATTTTATGATATTTATGAGATTTTTGAATTTTCTTAGATTTTTGAAATTTCTGAGATTTTTGAAAATTCTAAGATTTTTGAGAATTCTGAGATTTTTTGAAATTTCTGAGATTTATGAGATTTCTGAGATTTTTAAAAATTCTGATATTTTATAAAATTATAAGATTTTTGAAATTTCAAAGAATTCTGAAAATTCTGTTATTTTTGAAATATCTGAGATTTTTCGAAATTACTGAGATTTTTAAAAATTGTGAGATTTCTGAGATATCTAAGATTTCTGAGATTTTTGAAAATTCTTAGATTTCTGAGATTTCTGAGAAATCGTAAAATTCTAAGATTTTTGAAGTTTCTGAGACATCTGAAATTTTTTAGATAACTGAAATTTCTGAGATTTATGAGATTTTTGAAATATCTGAGACTTTTGAAAATTCTAAGATTTTTGAGAATTCTGAGATTTTTTGGAGATTTGGAATTGAAAATTCTTAAATATCTGAGCATTTTGATATTTTTTTAAATTTCTGAGATTTCTGAGATTTTTTAAAATTTTATGACGTTTGAGATTTCTGAGATTTTTTAAAATTCTAAGATTTCTCAGAATTCTGATGGGATTTTTAAAAATTCTGATATTTTATAAAATTATAAGATTTTTGAAATTTCAAAGAATTCTGAGAATTCTGATATTTTTGAAATATCTGAGATTTTTCGAAATTCCTGAGATTTTTCGAAATTCCTTAGATTTTTAAAAATTGTGAGATTTCTGAGATTTTTGAAAATTCTTAGATTTCTGAGAATTCTGAGATTTTTTAAATTTCTGAGATTTCTGAGATTTTTAAAGATTCTGGGATTTTATAAAATCCTAAGATTTTTGAAATTTCAAAGAATTCTGAGAATTCTGATATTTTTGAAATTTTTGAGATTTTTCGAAATTCCTGAGATTTTTAAAAATTAAGAGATTGCTGAGATTTCTTAGATTTCTGAGGTTTTTGAAAATTCTTAGATTTCTGATAATTTTTATATTTTTTGAAATTTCTGAGATTTCTGAGATTTTTAAAAATTCTGAGATTTTTTCTGAGTTTTCTGAGATTTCTGAAAATTTTTTTCCAAAATTTTTGAAAATTCTAACATTTTCGAAATTCCTGAGATTTTTGAAAATTCTAAGATTTTTGAAATTTTTAAGATTTCCGAGAATTCTGAGATATATGAGCTATTTTCAAAATACTGAGATTTCTGATAAATCTTAAAATTCTGAGATTTTTTAAGTTTCTGAGATATTTGAAATTTTTTAGATTACTGAAATTTCTGAGATTTCTGAAATTTTTAAAAAATTCTAAGATTCTTGAAAATTATGAGATTTTTTATTTCAACGATTTGTGAGATTTCGGAGATTTATGAGATTTTTTAAATTTCTGAGATTCCTGAGATTTTGGAATTCTTGAGTTTTCTGAGAATCCTGAGATATCTGAGATTTCTGAGATTTCTGAAAATTCAAAGATTTTTTAAATTCTGAGATTTTTAAAAATTTCAAAGATTTCTGAAACTTCTGAGATTTCAAAAATTTTTGAAAATTCTGAGATATTTGAAAAATCAAAGAATTATGAGATATTTGAGAGTTTTGAGATTTCTGAGATTTTTGAAAATTCTATGATGTTTGAGAATTCTGAGATTTTTTAAAATTCTAAGATTTTTCAGAATTCTGAGATTTTTGAAATTTTTTCAGATTTCTGAGATTTCTGAGATTTTTAAAAATTCTGATATTTTATAAAATTATAAGATTTTTGAAATTTCAAAGAATTCTGAGAATTCTGAAATTTCTGAAATTTTTGAGATTTTTCGAAATTCCTGAGAATTTTAAAAATTGTGAGATTTCTGGGATTTTTGAAAATTCTTAGATATCTGAGATTTCTGAGAAATCGTAAAATTCTGAGATTTTTGAAGTTTCTGAGACATCTGAAATTTTTTAGGTTACAGAATTTTCTGAGATTTATGAGACTTTTGAAATTTCTTAGATTTTTGAAATTTCTGAGATTTTTGAAAATTCTAAGATTTATGAGAAATCTGAGATTTTTAAAAATTCTGAGATTGTTGATAATTCATGGATTTCTGAGAATTCTGAGATTTTTGAAATTTTTAAAGATTTCTGAGAATTTTGACATATTTCATATTTCTGAGATTTCTGAGATTCCTGAAATTTTTACAAATTGTAAGATTTCTGAGATTTCTATGATTTCTCAAATTTTTGAAAATTCTTAGATTTCTGAGAATTCTGAGATTTTTTGAAATTTCTGAGATTTATGAGATTTCTGAGATTTTGAAAAATTCTGATATTTTTATAATTCTTAGATTTCTGAGAATTCTGAAATATTTGAAATTTCTGAGATTTCTGAAAATTCTGAGAATTATGAGATATCTGAGATTTCTGAGGTTTTTGAAAATACTTATGTTTCTGAGAATTTTGATATTTTTTTAAATTTCTGAGATTTCTGAGATTTTTTTAAAATTCTATGACGTTTGAGATTTCTGAGATTTTTTAAAAATTCTAGGATTTCTCAGAATTCTGAGATTTTTGAAATTTTAAAGATTTCTGAGAATTTTGACAAATTTTATATTTCTGAGATTTCAGATATTCCTGAGATTTTTAAAAATTGTAAGATTTCTGAGATTTCAATGATTTCTCAAATTTTTGAAAATTCTTAGATTTCTGAGAATTCTGAGATTTTTCGAAATTTCTGAGATTTATGAGATTTCTGAGATTTTTAAAAATTCTGATATTTTTAAAATTCTAAGATTTCTGAGAATTCTGAAATTTCTGAAATTTCTGAGATTTCTGAGACATCTGAGATTATGAAGTTTTTTAGATTTCTGAGAGTTCTGAGATTTTTGAAATTTATGAGATTTCTGAAAATTCTGAGAATTATGAGATATCTGAGATTTCTGAGATTTCTGAAAATTCAAAGTTTTTTTTAAATTCTGAGAATTTTGAAATTTCTAAGATTTCTGAAACTTCTGAGATTTCAAAAAATGTTGAAATTTTCAAAAAATTCTGAGATTTTTGAAAAATCTAAGATTTATGAGATTCCTGAGATTTATGAGATTTTTTAGATTTCTGAGATATATGATATTTTTGAAATTTCTGAGATTTATGAAAATTCTTAGATTTATGAGAATGAGAATTTTTAAAAATTCTGAGATTTTATAAAATTCTAAGATTTTTGAAATTTCAAAGAATTCTGAGAATTCTGATATTTCTGAAATTTTTGAGATTTTTCGAAATTCCTGAGATTTTTAAAAATTAAGAGTTTTCTGAGATTTCTAAGATTTCTGAGGATTTTGAAAATTCTTAAATATCTGAGAATTTTGATATTTTTTTAAATTTCTGAGATTTCTGAGATTTTTTAAAATTCTATGATGTTTGAGATTTCTGAGATTTTTTAAAATTCTAAGATTTCTCAGAATTCTGAGATTTTTGAAATTTCTGAGATTTCTGGGATTTCTGAGATTTTTTAAAATTCTTAGATTTTATAAAATTCTAAGATTTTTGAAATTTCAAAGAATTCTGAGAATTCTGATATTTCTAAAAATTTTGAGATTTTTCAAGATTCCTGAGATTTTTAAAAATTTAGAGATTTATGAGATTTTTCAAAATTCTGAGATTTTTTCTGAGTTTTCTGAGATTTCTGAAATTTTTTTTCGAGATTTTTGAAAATTCTAAGATTTTCGAAATTTCTGAGATTTTTGAAAATTCTGAGATTTTTGAAATTTTAAAGATTTCTGAGAATTCTGAGATATATGAGCTATTTTCAAAATACTGAGATTTCTGAAATTTTTGAAATTTCTGAGATTTCTGAGATTTCTGAGATTTCGAAATTCCTGAGATTTTTAAAAATTAAGAGATTTCTGAGATTTCTAAGATTTCTGAGGTTTTTGAAAATTCTTAAATATCTGAGAATTTTGACATTTTTTTAAATTTCTGAGATTTCTGAGATTTTCTAAAATTTTATGACGTTTGAGATTTCTGAGATTTTTTAAAATTCTAAGATTTCTCAGAATTCTGAGATTTTTGAAATTTCTGAGATTTCTGAGATTTCTGAGATTTATAAAAATACTGATATTTTACAAAATTATAAGATTTTTGAAATTTAAAAGAATTCTGAGAATTCTGATATTTCTGTAATTTTTCGAAATTCCTGAGATTTTATAAAAATCAAAAGATTTCTGAGATTTCTAAGATTTCTGAGGATTTTGTAAATTCTTAGATTTCTGAGAATTTTGATATTTTTTGAAATTTCTGAGATTTCTGAGATTTTTAAAAATTCTGAGATTTTTCTGAGTTTTCTGAGATTTCTGAAATTTTTTTTCGAGATTTTTGAAAATTCTAAGATTTTCGAAATTTCTGAGATTTTTGAAAAATCTGAGATTTTTGAAAATTCTTAGAGTTCTGAGAATTCTGAGATTTTTTGAAGTTTCTAAGATTTTTGAGATTTATGAAATTTTTAAAATTTCTGAGATTGTTGAAAATTCGTGGATTTCTGAGAATTCTGAGATTTTTGAAATTTTATAGATTTCTGAGAATTGTGACATTTTTGATAATTATGAGATTTCTGAGATTTCTGAGATTTTTAATAATTGTAAGATTTCTGAGATTTCACAGTCTGCCTCCAGCTTCCGTAGCGAAAGGACGTGTTTCGCTCGAAAGCGTCTTTACGGATCATTTGTATATGGCAGAAAGAGGCTATTGTTCTCGAGTGCGGATGCGTAGTCAACGCGATTACCCGTAACGCACCTATCGGTGTCTCCGTCTTACTCCGATATTCGTGCGGAGAGTGTCCCGTTATCCCTATCGATCGACTGGCGATCGACGTGTGCTCCTGTGGTGTTAGTGTGTGTGTCTGCTGATCGTAGCGATAAGCAAGCGTATCTACGCAACGCTATCGCTTTGATCGGCGCTTGTGCTACAAGTTAGTGGGTGTGTGTCGGTGTGTGTTTATTTGTGCATCGTGTGTGATACGGAAAGTGTTACCCCTTTTTTATCCGCTCCGTTGTCTCCGGCCCTACCATGGCGGTAGAGCAGGATGCTTCCGACTCTGATCGGGAGAATGATCTTACCAAGGAGGTAAAAAGAAAGCCGGGGCGTCCCAAGGCCGCACCAGCGGCAAAAAAAAATTCCTTGGATGATAGGCCTTCGACATCGAAGGCCACATGTAGTAGTGTCACTTTGGCAAAGAGTGCCCAGGTGACAAAAAGTGCCCCGCTGACAAAGGGTGCCCCGCTGGTAGCATCTAACGAGCCGCTATCAGAACACCGAGCGCGTGCTTACCCGCCGTCGTGGGAGGGTAAGCCAATAGTGTATTTTATGCCGCGAGTTAAACAACTCGATGTAAGGACGATCGCGGCATCGTTATTTAAAAAGTACCCGGGCGTTGCCAATGTTTTTCGAATGCGCCCAAACAAGATCAGGGTTACCGCAAAGGACCGGGCTCAAGCCAACGTCATTGCGGCTGACCCAGAATATACGGAGCACTATCGTGTTTATATTCCCGGTAGTTTGGTTGAGGTTTCCGGCGTAATCGAGGATTTCGATTACCCTGAGGAGGAAGTGGTGCAATTGGGCTTTGGGGTTTTTCAAACCCCAAACTCGCCCAAGATAAAAGTGCTCGAAGCAAAAAAGCTCTTCAAGCTTGATGCTTCAAGCAAGCAAGAAAAAAAATACATTCCGACTTCCTCAATCAGGGTTACGTTTGAGGGTACGGTACTCCCGCAGGCCCTCATTCTAGAAGGCCTCCGGATACCCATTGACCGGCCGTACGTACCAAGGGTGGCCACCTGTTCAAAGTGCAGTCGGATTGGGCATGCCGATCCGTTTTGCACTCGCAAAACTTCCTGTGGAAAATGCAGAGGGGCACATGCCACCGATGAGTGCAAAGCCCCTTCCCAGAAATGCTCGCATTGTCGGGATGAGTGGCATGAGGTAGCTTTGTGCCCCGTGTACCGAAAACTCCAAAAGGAGCAGACGAAAACAATTTCCGAGAGGGCACGCGGATCGTACAGCGATGCTCTAAAGGGAGCAAACGCATCAAACCCTTTTGCTGTTTTGGGTACAGATGCAAATGGCAAGTCCAGCCCGACTGCACTTGAACAGGTGCCATTGAGACCAGTGAAGAGAGTACCTTATAAAAAGGTACAAAGGAAAGTCCTAAGGACAAAAACTAAATCCTTGGCACAACAGCGTCTCGCCAAAGCTAAAGCTTCCACCCCAGTCCAGAAACGAGATGCTGAACATCCCATTCCCGCTCCCCAAACTGCCAGGAAGGAGCCCAAGAAAAAGCGATCCCCCCGGACCGAAGCCCCTCTGGAAAGCTTGGCTTTTCCAATCGGGGGTTCTCCGAAAACCCCTACCCCGTCCCTTTCCGAGATCCTAGAGTCCCTCCTCATGACCCTCAACCTCCCGCAGCACCTGCACATGATCGCTACTTGGGCCCTTCCTTTCCTGAAGGGGATGATCAAACAGTGGCTGGCCCAATGGCCATGCTTAAGCATGATGGTCCGATTGGACGACTAATTCCTCCAAGGGCCACCATCTTACAGTGGAACTGTAGGAGTTTGCTTGGCAAGCTAGACTCCTTTAAAGCATTAGTGGGCGAGCACAACTGCGATGTGTTCGCCCTCTGTGAAACTTGGCTATCGGAAGACATAAATCTTACCTTCCCAGGATATAATATAATCCGTGAAGATCGCATTACAAGGGGTGGGGGAGTACTAATTGGTGTTCGAAAGAGTCACGCTTTCAGCAGAATACCTACCCCTAGGCAAGAAATTATCGAAACTGTCGCAGTAAAGGCAAAAATTGGCGATCTTCACGTGACAATTGCATCCATTTATATCCCCCCGATAGCCAACAATGAAAAAGAAAAAATTGAAAAGTTCAAAGAGGATCTTGGAAATTTGGCAGTGGTCTTGCCTGGACCGCTTTTGATCCTGGGAGATTTCAACTCTCACGGAGTCGACTGGGGCTGCGATAAGGATGACATTTGCGCTCCAATTATCCGAGACATCTGCGACAGATTCGGGTTTTCAATCCTCAACTCAGGAGAGGCAACTAGGATGCACACACCGAAGAATAGAGCGAGTGCACTGGACCTGTCTCTATGTCCATCAGCGATGGCCCTGGATTTTAGTTGGAAGGTGATCCAGGACCCTATCGGCAGTGATCACTTGCCGATAGAAATTTCCTACATCAAGGGAGGATGTCCAGGAGGTGGAATCCCCGTTAAATGTGACTTAACGAGGAACATCGACTGGACGAGATACGGTGAATTAGTAGCCGCTTCGCTTTCTCTTGACTTGGAAGATTTGTCTCCAGCTCAGGAGTACGAAAAACTTGTTTCCATTATAAACAAGAGCGCTCTTGAAGCCCAAACAAGGCGCTCACACCAAGCAAGGACATTCACAAAACCTCCCACTCCTTGGTGGGACAAGGATTGCCAAGCGGCTTTTAACAAGAAGCGGGAGGCGTTTAAAGCATTCCGGGACACGGGCGCAAGGTCTTTATATGAATAATATAAAGGACTGGAGAGATCGTGCAAAAACCTGTTGAAGGCGAAGAAAAAGGGCTATTGGCGTAGATACGTCAATAACCTAGACCCTTCCGCATCACTTAATTCGCTTTGGAGGATGGCTAGAAGGATGCGAAACAGCAACAACATCAACGAGAACGAAAGCTTTTCTGGCGAGTGGCTAAATGAATTTGCCCACAAGCTCTGCCCCGATTTCGTTCCTGCGCAGAATTTTCATCAAAATGCGCCTGGCAGTGACCCTATCATGGACTCACCGTTCACTATGGTTGAACTATCGCTTGCTCTCCTTTCAAGCAAAAATTCTTCCCCAGGCCTGGATCAGATCAACAGCAAACTGCTGCAAAATCTTCCCGACATTGGCAAGAAAAGTCTGGTAAGAATCTTCAACGATATGTTGGAGTTCAACAGCGTCCCGCAAGAATGGAGGGAAGTGAAAGTTGTCACTATTTTGAAGCCTGGCAAACCGCCATCAAAACACGATTCATATCGGCCGATATCGCTACTTTCGTGTCTGAGGAAACTCCTTGAAAGGATGATTCTTTTACGGTTAGAAGAATGGTTGGAAACCAACAACCTTCTCTCAAGTACTCAGTTTGGTTTTCGTAAAGCCAGGGGTACTAATGACTGTTTAGCGCTTTTGGTAACTGAAATAGAGCTTGCCCGTGCACGCAAGCAGAACATGGGGTCTATCTTCCTTGACATACAGGGGGCATTTGACTCAGTTTCTCCATACAAACTGAGTCAAAAGTTAGAAAATGCGGGCCTGGGACCAAAGTTGAATAACTTGTTATTCAACCTTTTGTCGGAAAAAGCTATGAATTTCAACAATGGTCACGTGCAGTTAAAACGGACCAGTTTCCATGGACTAGCACAAGGGTCCTGCTTGAGCCCACTGTTATATAACTTTTATGTTAGTGAGATAGACTCTTGTCTAGCGCCAAACTGCAGTCTTAGACAATTGGCAGACGACGGCGTTATATCTGTTGCAAGCAGAGACGCCGACGAAATACAACTGGCTTTACAAACCACTCTGGACAATCTTTCCGAGTGGTCTGAAAACCTTGGTATCAAGTTTTCTGCAACGAAAACTGAGATGGTAGTCTTTTCTCCTTTTAGCGATACGGGAAAAAACAGGGAGAAAAGGCTATATGACCCGAAAATTGATGTCTTTCTGTATGGTGAAAAGATATCAATTACCGACAATTTTCGATACCTTGGTGTATGGTTCAATTCTAGGCTAAACTGGAGTACTCACTTCACCCGTCTGGTGCAAAAATGCAGTAAAAGAATCAACTTTCTAAGGACAGTCACAGGATTCTGGTGGGGCGCACATCCATCAGACGTCCTGAGACTGTATAAGACAACGGTACTATCCGTATTGGAATATGGAAGCATATGCTTCCATTGGGCATCCAATACGTTGATACTCAAGCTTGAAAGGCTACAGTACCGCTGTCTTAGACTCGCACTAGGGAGCATGAAATCCACACACAACATGTCCCTAGAAGTGATGACCGGAGTGATGCCGCTCAAACTACGTTTTGAAATGCTGTCGCTTCGCCTTCTAGTCCGTTGTTCAGTATCAAATCCCTTGATAATAGAAAATTTTGAAGCGCTTCTAGAGACAGGCCCTAAGAGCAAAATCCTCAAGA
This sequence comes from Anopheles maculipalpis, assembly GCF_943734695.1. Classification (NCBI taxonomy): domain Eukaryota; kingdom Metazoa; phylum Arthropoda; class Insecta; order Diptera; family Culicidae; genus Anopheles; species Anopheles maculipalpis. Next base: position 58,245,579 of record NC_064871.1, read on the forward strand.
TTTATGAAGATTTTGTTGCCCTACAAGTGCATCCTAGCGCTCCACAGGCATTAAATCGTGCTGCCCTTCCTGAGAACTACAGTTCCATTTTAATAACAGATTCCTCATTGCACGAGGAAATTAAGACCATACGTAATGATCTTCGCCCGAGGGTAGTTCCGGGTATTGTCATGAACAAGTATGGTCATTTAGAACAAATAAGCCAGTACTACACTGATGGATCATCCTCTGAGGAAGGCACTGGCTTCGGTGTTTTAAGCGAGTTCACCGAAGCTTCTTTCAAATTGAGGCAGCCATGTAGTGTCTACACCGCAGAGCTAGCCGCAATATTTTACGCACTATCGATGATAGCAGCGAGACCTTCGGACCAGTACTTCATCTTCACTGATAGCCTTAGTGCCATTGAAGCTCTGAGATCTCCGAAGGCTGTTAAGAGTCAGGATTTCCTCACCATAAAAATCATTGAACTGCTTGGCTCAATGTTCGAAAATGCGTATAAGATCTCGCTAATTTGGGTCCCTTCTCATTGTGGAATTCCCGGCAATGAGAAGGCAGACTCATTGGCCAAAACAGGCGTCCAAGAAGGCGCTTTTTACCACCGACCGATCTCGGCCCAGGAGTTCCTTCGTTTTCCACAGCAACTTTTCCTGTCTCGCTGGCAGAGCATGTGGGAGGCGGATGAACTCGGGCGTTTTCTTTTCTCGATCTCTCCGCAAGTGTCCCTGCGGCCTTGGTTCGATGGGCTCTCTGTAGACCGGGCATTCATACGAATGATGTCTCGACTGATGTCGAATCATTTTGCGTTGAATGCTCATCTACAGCGTATAACTCTGGCTCAGACAAAAGTATGTGGCTGCGGTAACGGATTCCACGATGTGGATCACCTTCTGTGGTCCTGCGTGGAATTTGAAACCGCAAGACCCTCCTTGTTGAGCGCAGTCGAGAATATCGGCAGACGACCGGGTACAGAAATTAGAGAAGTGTTGGCTACCAGGGACCTCCCCTACATGAGGATCATTCACCGATTCGCCAGAGACAACGGTCTTGTCCTATGATTCCACAACCCAAGTATCCTTTCAATCCTTATTCGTATTTCCCCATTCCTTTTTTGTTAAATGTTGTGTTGTCTATGTTTTAAGTGTATTTTTTGTAGTGCCACGGGTGATCCGATGACTGGGCAAGAGCACTCGAAAGTGGTTCCAACACTGCCGTAAAAGGGAGGCAGGCGTTGTTAAAAGTGCAGTGTTCTCCACTCCAGTCCAGTTTTGGCACATTGAGTTTGACAGTGTTGGCGTCGGGTTCGGGGTGTTTGGTGGGCTTAGTCTCGGGAGTAGTGAAGTCGCTTTCGCTGCTGCGGGATAGAGCTTGTCGATCATCCTTTGATTGGACGTTGACTAGATTGAGCTTGGAATGTCATTGCTGGAATGCACTGGAAAACACTGTACGAAGACAAATAAATGTGCTGTCCAAACAATATTTGTTTGTTTGTTGCAGTCCAGACCAATCCACAAAGGACAACAATAGAACGGCCACAACACTACAATAGCCGGAATTTTAATGCAACCAACCACCATCATTACAATAGCCACAGCATAGAACCGGACCATCATCCACGAATACATGTTCATCGTCATCATCATCATCATCATCATCATCATCATCATCATCATCATCATCATCATCATCATCATCACCATCATCATCATCACCATCACCACAACCATAACCGAGTATGCCCGGGATAAGGCAAAGAATAAGGAGGAAATGCCTTACCAATATAATTGTACTTTTTCTTTTCAACACAAGTGGTGTTGACAATACGGCACTGGACCGTCATATTCAATTGTAAATAAAATAATCCCAGAAAACTTTAAAAATCTCAGAAATATCAGAAAAGTCATTAATTTCAGAAATCTCAGAATTCTCAGAAACTTCAAAATTTTAATAAAATCGCAAAAATCTCATAAGCCTCAGTAATCTCAGGAATCTCAGGTATCTTTGAATTCTTAGATTTTTTTTGATTTTTCAGAATTCTCAGAAATCTCAGAAATCTCAGAAATTTCAAAAAAAAACTCAGAATTCTCAGAAATCTAAGAATTTTCAAAAACCTCAGAAATCTTAGAAATCTCAGAAATCTCTTGATTTTTGAAAATCTCAGGAATTTCGATAAATCTCAAAAATGTCAGAAGTATCAGAATTCTAAGAATTATTTGAAATTTCAAAAATCTTAGAATTTTATAAAATCTCAGAATTTTTAAAAATCTCAGAAATCTCAGAAAATTAAAAAAACTCAGAATTCTCAGAAATCTAAGTACATTCATAAATCTCAGAAATTTCGGAAAAATATCAGATATCTCAGAAATCTAAAAAATCTCATAAATCTCAGAAATCTCAGACATCTTTGATTTTTCAAAAATCTCAGAATTTTTTGAAAATTTCAAAAATTTTTGAAATCTCAAAAGTTTCAGAAATCTTAGAAATTTAAAATTCTCAGAATTTAAAAAAATCTTTGAATTTTCAGAAATCTCAGAAATATCAGATATCTCATAATTCTCAGAATTCTCAGAAATCTCAGATAATTCAAAAATTTCAGATATCTTCTAAGATTTCTTTGATTTTACAGAATTCTCACAAATCTCAGAAATCTCAGAAATTTCAAAAATCTTAGAATTTCCTAAAATCTCAGAATTTTTAAAAATCTCAAAAATCTCAGAAATTAAAAAAATCTCAGAATTCTCAGAAATCTAAGAATTTTCATAAATCTCAGAAATTTCAAAAATATCAGATATCTCAGAAATCTAAAAAATCTCATAAATTTCATAAATCTCATAAATCTTTGATTTTTCAAACATCTCAGAATTTTTTGAAAATTTCAAAAATTTTTGAAGTCTCAGAAGCTTCAGAAGTCTTAGAAATTTAAAAATTCTCAGAATTTAATAAAAACTTTGAATTTTCATAAATCTCAGAAATCTCATATATCTCATAATTCTCAGAATTTTCAGATATCTCATAAATTTCAAAAATTTCAGAAATCTTAGAAATCTAAAAAATTTCATAATTTCAGATGTCTCAGAAATCTTAGAAATTTCAAATATCTCAGAATTCTCAGAAATATAAGAATTTTCAAAAATATCAGGATTTTAAAAATCTCAGAAATCTCATAAATCTCAGAAATTTCAAAAAAAATCAGAGTTCTCAAAAATCTTGGAATTTTCAAAAATCTCAGATATTTCAAAAATCTCATAAATCTCTGAAATTTCAGTAATCTAAAAAATTTCAGATGTCTCAGAAACTTCAAAATTCTCAGAATTTCACGATTTCTCAGAAATCTCAGAAATCTCACAATTTTTAAAAATCTCAGGAATTTCGAAAAATCTCAGATATTTCAAAAATAACAGAATTCTCAGAATTCTTTGAAATTTCAAAAATCTTATAATTTTATAAAATATCAGAATTATTAAAAATCTCAGAAATTTCAAAAATCTCAAATTCTGAGAAATCTTAGAATTTTAAAAAATCTCAGAAATCTCAAACATCATAGAATTTCCAAAAATCTCAGAAATCTCAAAACTCTCAAATATCTCAAAATTCTTTGATTTTTCAAATATCTCAGAATTTTTGAAATCTCAGAAGTTTCAGAAATCTCAGAAATCTCAGATATCTCAGAATTCTCAGAAAACTCAGAAATTCCAAAATCTCAGGAATCTCAGAAATTAAAAAAATCTCATAAATCTCCGAAATCTCACAAATCGTTGAAATTAAGAATCTCAGAATTTTCAAGAATCTTAGAATTTTCAATTTCAGAAATTTCAGTAATCTAAAAAATTTCAGATATCTCAGAAACTTCAAAAGTCTCAGAATTTTAAGATTTATCAGAAATCTCAGTTATCTCAGAAATTTCAAACATTTCAGAAATCTCAGTATTTTGAAAATAGCTCATATATCTCAGAATTCGCAGAAATCTTTAAAATTTCAAAAATCTCAGAATTTTCAAAAATCTCAGAATTATTTCGAAAATCTTTGAATTTTCAAAAATCTCGGAAAAAAAATTTCAGAAATCTCAGAAAACTCAGAAAAATCTCAGAATTTTTGAAAACCTCTGAAATCTCAGAAATTTCAAAAAATCTCAATATTCTCAAAAATCTTGGAATTTTCAAAAATCTCAGATATCTCAAAAATAACAGAATTCTCATAATTCTTTGAAATATCAAAAATCTTATAATTTTATAAAATATCAGAATTTTTAAAAATCTCAGAAATTCCAAAAATCTCAGAATTCTGTGAAATCTTAGAATTCTGAAAAATCTCAGAAATCTCAAACATCATAGAATTTTCAAAAATCTCAGAAATCTCAAAACTCTCAAATATCTCATAATTCTTTGATTTTTCAAATATTTCAGAATTTTTGAAATCTCAGAAGTTTCAGAAATCTTAGAAATTTCAGATATCTTGGAATTCTCAGAAAACTCAGAAAATCCAAAATCTTAGGAATCTCAGAAATTAAAAAAATCTCATAAATCTCCGAAATCTCACAAATCGTTGAAATTAAGAATCTCAGAATTTCCAAGAATCTTAGAATTTTCAATTTCAGCAATCTCAGAATTTTCAGTAATTTAAAAAATTTTAGATATCTCAGAAACTTCAAAAATCTCAGAATTTTAAGATTTATCAGAAATCTCAGAAATCTCAGAAATTTCAAAAATTTCAGAAATCCCAGTAATTTGAAAATAGCTAATATATCTTAGAATTCTCAGAAATCTTTATAATTTCAAAAATCTCAGAATTTTCAAAAATCTCAGAAATATTTCGAAAATCTTTGAATTTTCAAAAATCTCGGAAAAAAAATTTCAGTTATCTCAGAAAACTCAGAAAAATCTCAGAATTTTTGAAAATCTCAGAAATCTCAGAAATTTCAAAAAATATCAAAATTCTCAGAAATCTTAGAATTTACAAAATCCTTTAGAAATCTTAGAAATCTCAGAAATCTTTTGATTTTTAAAAATCTCAGGAATTTCGAAAAATTACAGAAATATCAGAATTCTCAGAATTCTTTGAAATTTCAAAAATCTTAGAATTTTATAAAATCTCAGAATTTTAAAAAATCTCAGAAATCTCAGAAATCTCAGAAATTTAAAAAATCTCAGAATTATCAGAAATCTAAGAAATTTCATAAATCTCAGAAATTTCAAAAATATCAGATATATCAGAAATCTAAAAAATCTAATAAATCTAAGGAATTCCATAAATCTTTGATTTTTCAAAAATCTCAGAATTTTTTGAAAATTTCAAAATTTGTTGAAATCTCAGAAGTTTCAAAAATCTTAGAAATTTAAAAATTCTCAGAATTTAAAAAAAAACTTTGAATTTTCAGAAATCTCAGAAATCTCAGATATCTCATAATTCTCAGAATTTTCAGAAATCTCAAAATTTCAAAAATTTCAGAAATCTCAGAAATCTAAAAAATTTCATAATCTCAGATGTCTCAGAAATCTCAGAAATTTCAAAAATCTCAGAATTCTCAGAAATCCAAGAATTTTAAAAATATCAGAATTTTTAAAAATCTCAGAAATCTCATAAATCTCAGAAATTTCAAAAAATCTCAGAATTCTCAGAAATCTAAGAATTTTCAAAAATTTGAGTAATCATAGAAATCTAAGAAATCTTACAATTTTTAAAAATCTCAGGAATCTCAGAGATCTCAGAAATATAAAATATGTCAAAATTCTCAGAAATCTTTAAAACTTCAAAAATCTCAGAATTCTCAGAAATCCATGAATTTTCAACAATATCAGAATTTTTATAAATCTCAGAATTCTCATAAATCTTAGAATTTTCAAAAATCTCAGAAATTTCAAAAATCTAAGAAATTTCAAAAATCTCATAAATCTCAGAAAATTCTGTAATTTAAAAAATTTCAGATGTCTCAGAAACTTCAAAAATCTCAGAATTTTACGATTTCTCAGAAATCTCAGAAATCTAAGAATTTTCATAATCTCAGAAATCTCACAATTTTTAAAAATCTCAGGAATTTCGAAAAATTTCAGATATTTCATAAATTTCAGAATTCTTTGAAATTTCAAAAATCTTATAATTTTATAAAATATCAGGATTTTTAAAAATCTCAGAAATCTCAGAATTTTCAAAAATCTCAGATTTCTGAGAAATTTTAGAATTTTAAAAAATTTCAGAAATCTCAAACATCATAGAATTTTAAAAAATCTCAGAAATCTCAGAAATTTAAAAAAATATCAAAATTCTCAGAAATCTAAGAATTTTCAAAAACCTCAGAAATCTAAGAAATCTCAGAAATCTCTTAATTTTTAAAAATCTCAGGAATTTCGAAAAATCTCAAAAATTTCAGAAATATCAGAATTCTCAGAATTCATTGAAATTTTAAAAATATTAGAATTTTATAAAATATCAGAATTTTTAAAAATCTCAGAAACCTCATAAATTTAAAAAATCTCAGAATTCTCAGAAATCTAAGAAATCAAAATTTCAGAAATTTCAAAAATATAAGATATATCAGATATCTAAAGAATCTCATAAATCTCAGAAATTTAAAAATTCTCAGAATTTAAAAAAAATTTGAATTTTAAGAAAGCTCAGATATCTCATAATTCTCAGAATTTTCAGAAATTTCATAAACTTCAAAAATTTCAGAAATCTCAGTAATCTAAAAAATTTCATAATCTCAGATGTCTCAGAAATCTCAGAAATTTCAAAAATATAAGATATCCCCGAAAACTAAGAATTTTAAAAATATCAGAATTTTAAAAATATCTGAAATCTCATAAATCTCAGAAATCACATAAATATCAAATATGTCAGAATTCTCAAAAATCCAAGAATTTTCAACAATCAATCTTCAATATCAACAACAACAATCAACAATCAACAATCAACAATCAACAATCAACAATCAACAATCAACAATCAACAATCAACAATCAACAATCAACAATCAACAATCAACAATCAACAATCAACAATCAACAATCAACAATCAACAATCAACAATCAACAATCAACAATCAACAATCAACAATCAACAATCAACAATCAACAATCAACAATCAACAATCAACAATCAACAATCAACAATCAACAATCAACAATCAACAATCAACAATCAACAATCAACAATCAACAATCAACAATCAACAATCAACAATCAACAATCAACAACAATCAACAATTTTAAAAATCTTAAAAATCTCATAAATCTCAGAAGTTTCAAAAATTCTCAGTATTCTCAGAAATTAAAGAATTTTCAAAAATTTTTGAAATCATCGAAATCTCAGAGTCTTACAATTTTTAAAAATCTCAGGAATCTCAGAAATCTCATAAATATGAAATGTGTAAAAATTCTCAGAAATCCATGAAATTTCAACAATCTCAGAATTATTAAAAATCTCAGAAATTTCATAAATCTCAGAAATTTCAAAAAAAACTCAGAATTCTCAAAAATCTTAGAATTTTCAAAAATCTCAGAAATTTCAAACATCTAAGAAAATTCAAAAATCTCATAAATATCAGAAAAGTCTGTAATCTAAAAAAATTCAGATATCTCAGAAACTTCCAAAAACTCAGAATTTTAAGATTTATCCGAAATCTCAGAAATCTCAGAAATTTCAAAAATTTCAGAAATCTCAATATTTTGAAAATAGCTCATATATCTCAGAAGTCTCAAAAATCTTTAAAATTTCAAAAATCGCAGAATTTTCAAAAATCTTATAAATTTCGAAAATCTTAGAATTTTCAAAAATCTCGGAAAAAAATTTCAGAAATCTCAGAAAACTCAGAAAAAATCTCAGAATTTTTAAAAATCTCAGAAATCTTAGAAACCTCAGAAATCTCTTAATTTTTAAAAATCTCAGGAATTTCGAAAAATCTCAAAAATTTCAGAAAATTCAGAATTCTCAGAATTCTTTGAAATTTCAAAAATCTTAAAATTATATAAAATCTCAGAATTTTTAAAAATCTCAGAAATCTCAGAAATTTAAAAAATCTCAGAATACTCAGAAATCTAAGAATTTTCGTAAATCTAAGAAATTTCACAAATATCAGATATCTCAGAAATCTAAAAAATCTCATAAATCTCAGGAATCTCATAAATCTTTGATTTTTCCAAAATGCCAGAATTTTTTGAAAATTTCAACATTTTTTGAAATCTCAGAAGTTTCAGAAATCTTAGAAATTTAAAAATTCTCAGAATTTAAAAAAAACTTTGAATTTTCAGAAATCTCAGAAATCTCAGATATCTCATAATTCTCAGAATTTTCAGAAATCTCATAAATTTCAAAAATTTCAGAAATCACAGAAATCTAAAAAATTCATAATCTCAGATATCTCAGAAATCTCAGAAATTTCGAAAATCTCAGAATTCTCAGAAATCTAAGAATTTTCAAAAATTTGAGTAATCATAGAAATCTCATAAATCTTTCAATTTTTAAAAATCTCAGGAATCTCAGAAATCTCAGAAATATGAAATATGTCAAAATTCTCAGAAATCTTTAAAATTTCAACAATCTCAGAATTCTCAGAAATCCATGATTTTCAACAATCTCAGAATTTTTAAAAATCTCATAATTCTCATAAATCTTAGAATTTTCAAAAATCTCAGATATTTCAAAAATCCAAGAAATTTGAAAAATCTCATAAATCTCAGAAAATTCTGTAATCTAAAAAATTTCAGATGTCTTTGAAACTTCAAAAATCTCAGAATTTTACGATTTCTCAGAAATCTCAGAAATCTAAGAATTTTCAAAAATCTAAAAAATCTCACAATTTTTAAAAATCTCAGGAATTTCGAAAAATCTCAGATATTTCATAATATCAGAATTCTCAGAATTCTTTGAAATTTCAAAAATCTTATAATTTTATAAAATCTCAGAATTTTTAAAAATCTCAGAAACCTCATTAATTTAAAAAATCTCAGAATTCTCAGAAATCTAAGAATTTTCATAAATCAAAGAAATTTCAAAAATATCAGATATCTCAGATACCTAAAAAATCTCATAAATCTCAGAAATTTAAAAATTCTCAGCATTTAAAAAAAACTTTGAATTTTAAGAAAGCTCAGATATCTTATAATTCTCAGAATTTTCAGAAATCTCATAAATTTCAGAAATCTCAGAAATCTAAAAAAATTCATAATCTCAGATGTGTCAGAAACCTCAGAAATTTCAAAAATTTCAGAATTCTCAGAAATCTAAGAATTATAAAAATATCAGAATTTTTAATAATCTCAGAAATCTCATAAATCTCAGAAATTTCAAAAAATCTCAGAATTCTCAGAAATCTAAGAATTTTAAAAAATTTGAGAAATAATAGAAATCTCAGAAATCTTACAATTTTTAAAAATTTCAGGAATCTCAGAAATGTCAGAAATATGATATATGTCAAAATTCTCAGAAATCTTTAAAATTTCAAAAATCTCAAAATTCTCAGAAATCCATGAATTATCAACAATCTCAGAATTTTTAAAAATCTCAGAATTCTCATAAATCCTAGAATTTTCTAAAATCTCAGAAATTTCAAAAATCTAAGAAATTTCAAAAGTCTCATAAATCTCAGAAAATTCTGTAACCTAAAAAAATTCAGATGTCTCAGAAACTTCAAAAATCTCAGAATTTTACAATTTCTCAGAAATCTCAGATATCTAAGAATTTTCAAAAATCTCAGAAATCTCACAATTTTTAAAAATCTCAGAAATTTCGAAAAATCTCAAAAATTTCAGAAATTTCAGAATTCTCAGAATTCTTTGAAATTTCAAAAATCTTATAATTTAATAAAATATCAGAATTTTTAAAAATCTCAGAAATCTCAGAAATCTTAGAAATTTCAAAAATCTCAGAATTCTGAGAAATCTTAGAATTTTAAAAAATCCCAGAAATCTCAAACATCATAGAATTTTAAAAAATCTCAGAAATCTCAGAAATTTAAAAAAAATATCAAATTTCTCAGAAATTTAAGAATTTTCAAAAACCTCAAAAATCTTAGAAATCTCAGAAATCTCTTCATTTTTAAAAATCTCAGGAATTTCGAAATCTCAGAAATCTCAAAAATCTCAGATATTTCAAAAATTTCAGAAATCTCAGTATTTTGAAAATAGCTCATATGTTTCAGAATTCTCAGAAATCTTTAAAATTTCAAAAATCTCAGAATTTTCAAAAATCTCAGAAATTTCGAAAATCTTAGAATTTTCAAAAATCTCGGATAAAAATTTCAGAAATCTCAGTAAACTCAGAAAAAATCTCAGAAATCTCTAAATTTTAAAAAATCTCAGGAATTTTGGAAAATCTCAAAAATTTCAGAAATATCAGAATTCTCAGAATTCTTTGAAATTTTAACAATCTTAGAATTTTATAAAATCTCAGAATTTTAAAAAATCTCAGAAATCTCAGAAATCTCAGAAATTTTTAAAAATTCCAGAATTCTCAGAAATCTAAGAACTTTCATAAATCTCAGAAATTTCAAAAATATAAGATTTCTCAAAAATCTAAAAAATCTGATAAATCTCAGAAATCTCATAAATCTTTGATTTTTCAAAAATCTCAGAATTTTTTGAAAATTTCAAATTTTTTTGAAATCTCAGAAGTTTCAGAAATCTTAGAAATTTAAAAATTCTCAGAATTTAAAAAAACTTTGAATTTTCAGAAATCTCAGAAATCTCAGATATCTCATATTTCTCAGAATTTTCAGAAATCTCATAAATTTCAAAAATTTCAGAAATCTCAGAAATCTAAAAAATTTCATAATCTAAGATGTCTCAGAAATCTCAGAAATTTAAAAAATCTCAGAATTCTCAGAAATCTAAGAATTTTAAAAATATCAGAATTTTTAAAAATCTCAGAAATCTCATAAACCTCAGAAATTTTAAAAAAGCTCAGAATTCTCAGATATCTAAGAATTTTCAAAAATTTGAGAAATCATAGAAATCTCAGAAATCTTACAATTTTAAAAAATCTCAGGAATCTCAGAAATCTCAGAAATATGAAATATGTCAAAATACTCAGAAATCTATAAAATTTCAAATTTCAAAAATCTCAGAATTTTTTGAAAATTTCAAAATTTTTTGAAATCTCAGAAGTTTCAGAAATCTTAGAAATGTAAAATCTGAAATCTGAAATTCTGAAATCTAAGAATTTTCTAAAACCTAAGAAATCTTAGAAATCTCAGAAATCTCTTAATTTTTAAAAAACTCAGGTATTTCGAAAAATCTCAAAAATTTCAAAATTTTTTTTGAAAATTTCAAAATTTTTTGAAATCTCAGAAGTTTCAGAAATCTTACAAATTTAAAAATTCTCAGAATTTAAAAAAAAACTTTGAATTTTCAGAAATCTCAGAAATCTCAGATTTCTCATAAGTCTCAGAATTTTCAGAAATCTCATAAATTTCAAATATTTCAGAAATCTCAGAAATCTAAAAAAAATCATAATCTCAGATGTCTCAGAAATCTCAGAAATTTCAAAAATTTCAGAATTCTCAGAAATCTAAGAATTATACAAATCTCAGAATTTTTAAAAATCTCAGAAATCTCATAAATCTCAGAAATTTCAAAAAATCTCAGAATTCTCAGAAATCTAAGGATTTTCAAAAAGTTGAGAAATCATAGAAATCTCAGAAATCTTACAATTTTCTTAAAATTTCAGGAATCTAAAAAATCTCAGAAATATGAAATGTGTCAAAATTCTCAGAAATCTTTAAAATTTCAAAAATCTCAGAATTCTCAGAAATCCAAGAATTTTCAACAATCTCAGAATTTTTAAAAATCTCAGAAATCTCAAAAATCTTAGAAACTTCAAAAAATCTCGGAATTCTCAGAACTCTAAGAATTTTCAACAATCTCAGAATTTTTAAAAATCTCAGAATTCTCATAAATCTTAGAATTTTCAAAAATCTCAGAAAGTTCAAAAATCTAAGAAATTTCAAAAGTCTCATAAATCTCAGAAAATTCTGTAACCTAAAAAATATCAGATGTCTCAGAAACTTCCAAAATCTCAGAATTTTACGATTTCTTAGAAATCTCAGATATCTAAGAATTTTCAAAAATCTCAGGAATCTCACAATTTTTAAAAATCTCAGAAATTTCGAAAAATCTCAAAAATTTCAGAAATTTCAGAATTCTCAGAATTCTTTGAAATTTCAAAAATCTAATAATTTAATAAAATATCAGAAATTTTAAAAATCTCAGAAATCTCAGAAATCTTAGAAATTTCAAAAATCTCAGAATTCTGAGAAATCTTAGAATTTTAAAAAATCCCAGAAATCTCAAACATCATAGAATTAAAAAAAATCTCACAAATCTCAGAAATTTAAAAAAATATCAAAATTCTCAGAAATTTAAGAATTTTCAAAAACCTCAAAAATCTTAGAAATCTCAGAAATCTCTTAATTTTTAAAAATCTCAGGAATTTCGAAATTTCAGAAATCTCAAAAATCTCAGATATTTCAAAAATTTCAGAAATCTCAGTATTTTGAAAATAGCTCATATGTCTCAGAATTCTCAGAAATCTTTAAACTTTCAAAAATCTCAGAATTTTCAAAAATCTCAGAAATTTCAAAAATATAAGATTTCTCAAAAAATCTAAAAAATCTGATAAATCTCAGGAATCTCATAAATCTTAGATTTTTCAAAAATCTCAGAATTTTTTGAAAATTTCAAAATTTTTTGAAATCTCAGAAGTTTCAGAAATCTTAGAAATTCAAAAATTCTCAGAATTTAAAAAAAAACTTTGAATTATCAGAAATCTCAGAAATCTCAGATATCTCATAATTCTCAGAATTTTCAGAAATCTCATAAATTTCAAAAATTTCAGAAATCTCAGAAATCTAAAAAATTTCATAATCTAAGATGTCTCAGAAATCTCAGAAATTTAAAAAATCTCAGAATTCTAAGAAGTCTAAGAATTTTAAAAATATCAGAATTTTTAAAAATCTCAGAAATCTCATAAATCTCAGAAATTTCAAAAAATCTCAGAATTCTCAGAAATCTAAGAATTTTCAAAAATTTGAGAAATCATAGAAATCTCAGAAATCTTACAATTTTTAAAAATCTCAGATATCTCAGAAATATGAATTATGTCAAAATTCCCAGAAATCTTTAAAATTTCAAAAAACTCAGAATTCTCAGGAATCCATGAATTTTAAACAATCCCAGAATTTTTAAAAATCTCAGAATTCTCATTAATCTTTGAATTTTAAAAAATCTCAGAAATTCCAAAAATCTAAGAAATTTCAAAAATTTCATAAATCTAAGAATTTTCTGTTATCTAAAAAATTTTAGATGTCTCAGAAACTTCAAAAATCTCAGATTTTACGATTTCTCAGAAATCTCAGAAATCTAAGAATTTTCAAAAATCTCGGAAATCTTAGATATCTCAACAATCTCACAATTTTTAAAAATCTCAGGAATTTCGAAAAATCTCAGATATTTCAAAAATATCAGAATTCTCAGAATTCTTTGAAATTTCAAAAATCTTATAATTTTATAAAATATCAAAATATTTAAAAATCTCAGAAATCTCAGAAATCTCAGACATTTCAAAAATCTCAGAATTCTGAGAAATCTTAGAATTCTAAAAAATCTCAGAAATCTCAAACATCATAGAATTTTGAAAAATCTCCGAAATCTCAGATATTTAAAAAATATCAAAATTCTAAGAAATCTAAGAATTTTCAAAAACCTAAGAAAACTTAGAAATCTCAGAAATCTCTTTATTTTTAAAAAACTCAGGTATTTCGAAAAATCTCAAAAATTTCAGAAATTTTTTTGAAAATTTCAAAATTTTTTGAAATCTCAGAAGTTTCAGAAATCTTACAAATTTAAAAATTCCCAGAATTTAAAAAAAAACTTTGAATTTTCAGAAATCTCAGAAATCTCAGATTTCTCATAAGTCTCAGAATTTTCAGAAATCTCATAAATTTCAAAAATTTCAGGAATCTCAGAAATCTAAAAAAAATCATAATCTCAGATGTCTCAGAAATCTCAGAAATTTCAAAAATTTCAGAATTCTCAGAAATCTAAGAATTATACAAATCTCAGAATTTTTAAAAATCTCAGAAATCTCATAAATCTCAGAAATTTCAAAAAATCTCAGAATTCTCAGAAATCTAAGGATTTTCAAAAAGTTGAGAAATCATAGAAATCTCAGAAATCTTACAATTTTCTTAAAATTTCAGGAATCTCAGAAATCTCAGAAATATGAAATATGTCAAAATTCTCAGAAATCTTTAAAATTTCAAAAATCTCAGAATTCTCAGAAATCCAAGAATTTTCAACAATCTCAGAATTTTTAAAAATCTCAGAAATCTCAAAAATCTTAGAAACTTCAAAAAATCTCGGAATTCTCAGAACTCTAAGAATTTTCAACAATCTCAGAATTTTTAAAAATCTCAGAATTCTCATAAATCTTAGAATTTTCAAAAATCTCAGAAAGTTCAAAAATCTAAGAAATTTCAAAAGTCTCATAAATCTCAGAAAATTCTGTAACATTCTGTAAAAAATTTCTGATTCTGGAGATTTCTGTAAAAAATTTCAGATGTCTCAGAAACTTCCAAAATCTCAGAATTTTACGATTTCTTAGAAATCTCAGATATCTAAGAATTTTCAAAAATCTCAGAAATCCCACAATTTTTAAAAATCTCAGAAATTTCGAAAAATCTCAAAAATTTCAGAAATTTCAGAATTCTCAGAATTCTTTGAAATTTCAAAAATCTTATAATTTAATAAAATATCAGAATTTTTAAAAATCTCAGAAATCTCAGAAATCTTAGAAATTTCAAAAATCTCAGAATTCTGAGAAATCTTAGAATTTTAAAAAGAAATCTCAGAAATCCCAGAAATCTCAAACATCATCGAATTTTAAAAAATCTAACAAATCTCAGAAATTTAAAAAAATATCAAAATTCTCAGAAATTTAAGAATTTTCAAAAACCTCAAAAATCTTAGAAATCTCAGAAATCTTTTAATTTTTCAAAATCTCAGGAATTTCGAAATTTCAGAAATCTCAAAAATCTCAGATATTTCAAAAATTTCAGAAATCTCAGTATTTTGAAAATAGCTCATATGTCTCAGAATTCTCAGAAATCTTTAAAATTTCAAAAATCTCAGAATTTTCAAAAATCTCAGAAATTTCTAAAAAAATTTCAGAAATCTCAGAAAACTCAGAAAAAATCTCAGAAATCTCTAAATTTTTAAAAATCTCAGGAATTTTGGAAAATCTCAAAAATTTCAGAAATATCAGAATTCTCAGAATTCTTTGAAATTTCAACAATCTTAGAATTTTATAAAATCTCAGAATTTTAAAAAATCTCAGAAATCTCAGAAATCTCAGAAAATTAAAAAATTCCAGAATTCTCAGAAATCTTAGAACTTTCATAAATCTCAGAAATTTCAAAAATATAAGATTTCTCAAAAATCTAAAAAATCTGATAAATCTCAGAAATTTAATAAATCTTTGATTTTTCAAAAATCTCAGAATTTTTTGAAAATTTCAAAATTTTTTGAAATCTCAGAAGTTTCAGAAATCTTAGAAATTTAAAAATTCTCAGAATTTAAAAAAACTTTGAATTTTCAGAAATCTCAGAAATCTCAGATATCTCATAATTCTCAGAATTTTCAGAAATCTCATACATTTCAAAAATTTCAGAAATCTCAGAAATCTAAAAAATTTCATTATCTCAGATGTCTCAGAAATCTCAGAAATTGAAAAAATCTCAGAATTCTCAGAAATCTAAGAATTTTAAAAATATCAGAATTTTTAAAAATCTCAGAAATCTCATAAATCTCAAAAATTTCAAAAAATCTCAGAATTCTCAGAAATCTAAGAATTTTCAAAAATTTGAGAAATCATAGAAATATCAGAAATCTTACAATTTTTAAAAATCTCAGGAATCTCAGAAATCTCAGAAATATGAAATATGTCAAAATTTTCAGAAATCTTTGAAATTTAAAATTTCAAAAATCTCAGAATTTTTTGAAAATTTCAAAATTTTTTGAAATCTCAGAAGTTTCAGGAATCTTAGAAATTTAAAAATTCTCAGAATTTAAAAAAACTTTGAATTTTCAGAAATCGCAGAAATCTCAGATATCTCATGATTCTCAGAATTTTCAGAAATCTAAAAAATTCATAATCTCAGATGTCTCAGAAATCTCAGAAATTTCTAAAATCTCATAATTCTCAGAAATCTTACAATTTTCAAAAATCTCAGAATTTTTTTAAAAATCTCAGGTATTTCAAAAATCTCAAAAATCTCAGAAATTTCAAAAAATCGCAGAATTCTCAAAAATCTTAGAATTTTCAAAAATCTCAGATATTCCATAAATCTCATAAATCTCAGAAATTTCATTAATCTAAAAAATCTCAGGTATTTCAAAAATCTCAAAAATCTCAGAAATTTCAAAAAATCTCAGAATTCTCAAAAATCTTAGAATTTTCAAAAATCTCAGATATTCCATAAATCTCATAAATCTCAGAAATTTCAGTAATCTAAAAAATTTCAGATGTCTCAGAAACTTCAAAAATCTCAGAATTTTACGATTTCTCAGAAATCTCAGAAATCTAAGAATTTTCAAAAATCTCAGATATCTTAACTATCTGAGAAATCTCACAATTTTTAAAAATCTCAGAAATTTCGAAAAATCTCAAAAATTTCAGAAATTTCAGATTTATCAGAATTCTTTGAAATTACAAAAATCTTATAATTTAATAAAATATCAGAATTATTAAAAATCTCAGAAATCTCAGAAATCTTAGAAATTTCAAAAATCTCAGATTTCTGAGAAATCTTAGAATTTTAAAAATCCCAGAAATCTCAAACATCATAGAATTTTAAAAAATCTCAGAAATATCAGATATTTAAAAAAATATCAAAATTCTCAGAAAATTAAGAATTTTCAAAAACCTCAAAAATCTTAGAAATCTCAGAAATCTCTTAATTTTTAAAAATCTCAGGAATTTCGAAATCTCAGAAATCTCAAAAATCTCAGATATTTCAAAAATTTCAGAAATCTCAGTATTTTGAAAATAGCTCATATGTCTCAGAATTCTCAGAAATCTTTAAACTTTCAAAAATCTCAGAATTTTCAAAAATCTCAGAAATTTCAAAAATATAAGATTTCTCAAAAAATCTAAAAAATCTGATAAATCTCAGGAATCTCATAAATCTTAGATTTTTCAAAACTCTCAGAATTTTTTGAAAATTTCAAAATTTTTTGAAATCTCAGAAGTTTCAGAAATCTTAGAAATTCTAAAATTCTCAGAATTTAAAAAAACTTTGAATTTTCAGAAATCTCAGAAATCTCAGATATCTCATAATTCTCAGAATTTTCAGAAATCTTACAATTTTCAAAAATTTCAGAAATCTCAGAAATCTAAAAAATTTCATGATCTCAGATGTCTTAGAAATCTCAGAAATTTCAAAAATCTCAGAATTCTCAGAAATCTAAGAATTTTAAAAATATCAGAATTTTTAAAAATCTCAGAAATCTCATAAATCTCAGAAAAATCTCAGAATTCTCAGAAATCTAAGAATTTTCAAAAATTTGAGAAATCATAGAAATCTCAGAAATCTTACAATTTTTAAAAATCTCAGGAATCTCAGAAATCTCAGAAATATGAAATATGTCAAAATTCTCAGAAATCTTTAAAATTTAAACTTTCAAAAATCTCAGAATTTTTTGAAAGTTTCAAAATTTTTTGAAATCTCAGAAGTTTCAGGAATGTTAGAAATTTAAAAATTCTCAGAATTTAAAAAAACTTTGAATTTTCAGAAATCTCAGAAATCTCAGATATCTCATAATTCTCAGAATTTTCAGAAATCTCATTAATTTCAAAAATTTCAGAAATCTCAGAAATCTAAAAAATTTCATAATCTAAGATGTCTCAGAAATCTCAGAAATTTAAAAAATCTCAGAATTCTCAGAAATCTAAGAATTTTAAAAATATCAGAATTTTTAAAAATCTCAGAAATCTCATAAACCTCAGAAATTTTAAAAAAGCTCAGAATTCTCAGATATCTAAGAATTTTCAAAAATTTGAGAAATCATAGAAATCTCAGAAATCTTACAATTTTTAAAAATTTCAGGAATCTCAGAAATCTCAGAAATATGAAATATGTCAAAATTATCAGAAATCTTTAAAATTTCAAAAATCTCAGAATTCTCAGAAATGAAAGAATTTTCAAGAATCTCAGAATTTTTAAAAATATCAGAAATCTCAAAAATCTTAGAAACTTCAAAAAATCTCAGAATTCTCAGAAATCTAAGAATTTTCAAAACCTAAGAAATCTTAGAAATCTCAGAAATCTCTTAATTTTTAAAAAAACTCAGGTATTTCGAAAAATCTCAAAAATTTTAGAAATTTCAAAAATTTCAGAAATCTCAGTATTTTGAAAATAGCTCATATATCTCAGAATTCTCAAAAATCTTTAAAATTTCAAAAATCTCAGAATTTTCAAAAATCTCAGAAATTTCGAAAATCTTAGAATTTTCAAAAATTTCGGAAAAAAATTTCAGAAATCTCAGAAAACTCAGAAAAAATCTCAGAATTTTTAAAAATCTCAGAAATCTCTAAATTTTTAAAAATCTCAGGAATTTTGAAAAATCTCAAAAATTTCAGAAATATCAGAATTCTCAGAATTCTTTGAAATTTCAAAAATCTTAGAATTTTATAAAATCTCAGAATTTTAAAAAATCTCAGAAATCTCAGAAATATCAGAAATTTAAAAAATCTCAGAATTCTCAGAAATCTAAGAATTTTCATAAATCTCAGAAATTTCAAAAATATCAGATATCTAAGAGATCTAAAAAATCTCATAAATCTCAGAAATCTCATAAATCTTTAATTTTTCAAAAATCTCAGAATTTTTTGCAAATTTCAAAATTTTTTGAATTCTCAGTTTCAGTTTCAGAAATCTTAGAAATTTAAAAATTCTCAGAATTTAAAAAAAAAACTTTGAATTTTCAGAAATCTCAGAAATCTCAGAAATCTCAGATATCTCATAATTCTCAGAATTTTCAGAAATCTCATAAATTTCAAAAATTTCAGAATCCTCAGAAATCTAAAAAAATCATAATCTCAGATGTCTCAGAAATCTCAGAAATTTCAAAAACCTCAGAATTCTCAGAAATCTTACAATTTTCAAAAATCTCAGAATTTTTAAATTCTCAGATATTTCAAAAATCTCATAAATCTCAGAAATTTCAAAAAATCTCAGAATTCTCAAAAATCTTAGAATTTTCAAAAATCTCAGATATTTCAAAAATCTCATAAATCTCAGAAATTTCAGAAATCTTAAAAAATTTCAGATGTCTCAGAAACTTCAAAAATCTCAGAATATTACGATTTCTCAGAAATCTCAGAAATCTTAGAATTTTCAAAAATCTCAGAAATCTTAGATATCTCAGAAATGTCACAAATTTTAAAAATCTCAGGAATTTCGAAAAATCTCAGATATTTCAAAAATAACATAATTCTCAGAATTCTTTAAAATTTCAAAAATATTTTAATATAATAAAATATCAGGATTTTTAAAAATCTCAGAAATTTCCGAAATCTCAGAATTCTGAAAAATCTTAGATTTTAAAAAAATCTCAGAATTCTCAAACATCATAGAATTTTCAAAAATCTCAGAATTCTCAAAACTCTCAAATATCTCATAATTCTTTGATTTTTCAAATATCTCAGAATTTTCAAAAATTTTTGAAATCTCAGAAGTTTCAGAAATCTTAGAAATCTCAGATATCTCAAAATTCTCAGAAAACTCAGAAATTCCAAAATCTCAGGAATCTCAGAAATCAAAAAAATCTCATAAATCTCTGTGAAATATATTCACGAAAAGGGGCTGGCTGTGATATTTGGAGGAAATTTGAATAGGAAAGTGTACACCTTTATCGCTGGTCGGTTTGCAACTGTATATTCGTTTGTCCTTTTTTGTATATAATATTTCATGCAGTTCATAATTCGTGTAGATCGAGCAGTTTCTAACGTCGAGTAGTTTATAACCTAATCTTAGTTTCCTAACGCTTTGTTTTATGCAATTCAAATTTATGTTCGAAAATAATTATTCTAATTCCAACATTCCCGGCCACCAAAGAAGAACTTCTTTAAATTTCATGCAAAATATAAATCCAAAAATGAGTTCAAAAAAGAATTCAAAAACAGTTCGACTCTGGAACCTGACGCTTATCTCCTATCATACTGCTCGTGTGTGTAGGTGTGTGAATGTGTGTTGCGTGTATCTTGTTCTGCCATGAGTGCGAAATGTAAACAATGTCGCGTGGCTTGCAGCTGCGCGTTACTCAGTGCCAGTGGTTTCCTTCTGTTCTAAGTTGCCAATTACGTCCGGATTAGGCAAAACTGCCAGACGATTAGCTGCGCGGACGATTTGCTTCCCTGAAGCAGTGCGCAGTGTAACGACGCGAATAACATCGTCCTTTCCAGGGTGTACTGCAACGATGCGCCCCATCGGCCACGAGGTAGGATGTACATTGTCTTCCTTAATAATCACCAGTGTATTTTCTTTCAGAACCGCTGATTTCCCGTTGCAATATTTGGCTCGAGCTTGTAACTGCTGCAGGTACTCCGGATACCATCGAGCCCAAATGGTTTGCAGATGTTTTTGTACCAACTGGTATTCCCTCAAATAGTTGCTCGGTGTCTCGGTGTAATCGATGATTGGTACCGCTTGCAGATTGCCACCGACGAGGAAGTGTCCCGGTGTCAATGGTTCCAAGTCCGACGGCTCATCGGATAGAGGTGTAATTGGTCGCGAATTCAAACATTGCTCTACCTGGGCAAGTAGGGTAAGCATGCTCTCCTGTGTGATGCTTGTTGTTCCTATTGTTCTGACTATATGCTTTTTAGCTGCCTTCACCGCCGCCTCCCATAAACCTCCAAAATGTGGTGCTCTTGGTGGGATAAACTTCCACTTCATATGATTCATCGCGCACCAATCAAATATAGCAGCTCGATCGTGTTCGTCGCTCTTTAGCATCTTGTAGACGCGATTCAGCTCATGTGCCGCTCCCTTAAAGGTGGTTGCATTGTCGGAATGCAGTTCACTGATTTGACCACGACGTGCAATCAAACGACGAAGTGCATTGATAAATGCTGTTGATTTTAAATCGCCAACCAGTTCGATATGTACCGCTCTTGTTGAAAAACATACAAATATGGCGATGTATGCTTTAATCGGACTTCTGTTGCGTATGGTTTGTTTTATATAGATTGGTCCGCAATAGTCTACTCCGCATACTGAGAATGGTCTTGTTGGTGTGACTCGTGATGTTGGCAAATCGGCGATACTTTGCTTAATAAGTGTGGGTTTGGCCTTAAAACATGCGTGGCAACTGTGGTACACAGACTTGCATAAATTGCGACCGCCAATTATCCAAAAGCTTTGGCGTAGTGTTGTTAAAAGCAGTTGTGGTGCAGCATGCAGCTTACTCAAGTGTATCGAAACAGCTAGTAGTGCGGACAGTGGATGTTTCGATGATAATATTACCGGGTGTTTTTCTGATTCCGACAGATGTGCGTTACTGAGCCGGCCACCAATGCGCAGAATACCTTGCGTATCTATGAAAGGGGAAATCCATTTCAGTTTGGAGTTCTTCGGAATCTCTTTGCCCTTCTGCAGGTGTTGTATCTCCTCGGAAAAGGTGTCTTGTTGCGAAAGATAACACAACTTGAGTTCTGCCGCCTTGAGTTCGTCTACAGTGAGCGGTGGGATATCCTTAGCATGGACCTTGTTTCCTACGCGGCGCTTTGCGTTTTGTATAAAGCGCAAAGAATGTGCAACAACTCTTTGCAGTTTGTGGTAGATCGAAAATCGTGAGAACAAACTGTTTCGAAATTCGCAGATTAATGCTGTGCTTGCAACCCGTGACGATAGTTTTTCTTCTTCTGCGCTCTCATCTTCGCTTGGTGATGGTGTGTTCTGTGGCCATTCTTCCGAGTTGCGTGCTAACCAATGTGGCCCGTGCCACCAGCGCTCACACACTAGCAACTTTTCCGGCGTTAAACCTCGCGAAATGTCGTCTGCTGGATTGTCCGAGCCTGGAACATGCTTCCAGCATTGTATTCCAGCCGTGTGCTGAATTTTTGCAACCCTGTTTGCAACGAAGGGCTTCCATCGATTTGGTGCTGAATTCAGCCAGTGAAGGACAGTCATGGAATCGGTCCAACAGATGGTGGTAGCAAAAATTTTCAGTGATTGCTGGACTTTCTCGTAAAGAAGTGTGGCTAGTCGTGCTGCACATAATTCCAATCGAGCTATGGAATGTGAATTGGATAACGCAACGACCTTTGACTTGGCTGTTAGCAGCTGCACGGTGACTCCTTCCATGCTTTCAGCCCGAATGTAGCAACAAGCACCATATGCTAGTTGTGATGCGTCAGCAAAGATATGAATTTGCAGACTTGTTGCCGTGCATTGCGATATGTACCGTGGGACTGTCAAATTGCGTAGTGAAGATAATGTAGAGTGAAATTTCGACCATTCATGCTGTAAGTGCGATGGTAGCTCGCTGTCCCAGTCATATGCCTTTCCATGAATCTTGAGAGCCCATAGTTGCTGCATGAACATCTTTGCGATGATGATCGTTGGGCCCAGTAGCCCGAGGGGATCAAATATCTTGGCGATATATGACAAAATTAACCTTTTCGTCATGCTGGGTGTTGTAGGTGGTATCTCAATACGAAACCGTAGTGTATCAGTTGCCGGTTCCCAAACGATGCCTAGTGTGGATACTTGTTTCGAGCTCTTCCACTCGTGCGAGAGTTGTACCGCCACATCTTCTGAAGGAACGTTCTTCAATGCTTCGGAGCGGTTCGATGCCCATTTCTTCAGCGTTAAACCAGCTGAATTTAGCATGTCTGAGATTTGCCTTTGTATAACGATTGCTTCGGACAAATCATCGGTACCCGTTAGCAAATCATCTACGTAAAAATCGTTCATGACCGCGTTCATTGCCAAAGGATACTCTTCCTTGTGGTCAAGAGCAATCTGTTTGAGGGTCCTGGTTGCCAAAAATGGAGCAGAGGCTGTGCCGTACGTAACCGTCTGTAGCTCAAAGGTCGATATAGGATCTGCAGGATGTTCTCTGTACCGGATGCGTAGATAGTTACGATCATGAGGGCTATGTAAAATTTGCCGATACATCTTCTCTACGTAGGATGCATCGAACACGACACGCACCTTCGTGGTTGTGCTTGACTCTTTAACGACAGCGTGATGTGGGAGGTAGTAATGCTCTACCGAATCGTTTGCAGGACTGGTAAGCCACTTCATATGCCCCAAATGCTCATATTCTTTCATAAATTTCACATACTCTTCTTTCATTTTAGCATTGGTGTTCAACCGCCGTTCGATAGAACGCAGTCTGCGATCGGCTATTTCCTTCGACTCTCCTAAAACGATATTAGGGTTGGAGTTAAATGGCAAACTAACGACATACCTTCCACTTGAGTTGCGAACAGTTGTTGCTGCGAAATGCTTCTCGCAAGCATTCTCCTCAACCGATAGCACAGGATCCTCGGCTATGGTTTCACTCTCCCAGAACCGCTGCATGGTCTCCTCCAGTGGGGTGTCGTATGCAGATAGATGGCACAGCCGCGGACCGACTGACGAATGATGAGTGTTGCCGGTGACAACCCAACCAAAGTGGGTTTCGACCAGCCACGGTTTGCCTCTACCGATAGAGCACTTGCGACCGGTGTGGAGCTCCCAGAACGTATCGCCTCCGATGACGATGTCGATTTGCCCCGGACTGTTAAAGGTGCTGTCCGCCAATGCCACGTCCGGCATTTTCCATGAAGAGACGTCCGTTGGTGATGTAGGGATGTTTGCGGATGGCGTGTCCAGAACCAAGAAAGTCATCTCCGTTGCGAAGGGTTGTGTCTTGGACTGAACGGTAGCGACGATGGAACCCTTGATCTGCTGTACTGCATTGCCGATGCCCGATACAGCGACGTTGACCCTTTTGCGACTCGTCAGCAGTTTCCGTGCGAACTCCTCAGCGATGAAATTCGACATGGATCCCGAATCCAACAACGCCCTTGCTTCATGGGTGTTCCCGTAGTCATCCTTGATCTGGATGTTTGCCGTCGCCAGAAACACATTGTCTTCATTCGACTGAGCTGACAATGTTACCGTTGCGGGTGGAGCATAGGGTGGTGAATGATGTAGAAGTGTGTGATGACGCTCACGACACGTGCGACACGAATAATCCGACTTGCACGCTCTAACCTGATGATTGCTGCTCAAACAGTTCCAGCACAGCCGCTTCGATGCGACGACGTCCCGTCGCTGTTGGACCTCCTTGGCGATGAACACTGGACAGTTGCGCAGTGTGTGGTCTTCGGAACACTCCAATGGACACTTTGGCTGTTGGGTGTGCGCAGTCGATGCAGCAGGAGCCGAGCGAGATGTAGCTGCATTCGCGATGAATCTCCGTTGCCCTGGTTGACGAATGAGACCGGCCACCTTGATACCACTAGCTGCTTGATCCTTCACGAAGTTGTTGGTCGATTTCAAGATTTGGATACGATCTTGCACGAAGTCGATCACATCCTTATATTTGTCCGTCGTGAAGTGCACGGAATGTTTCTCCCAAGCCAACAATGTCTCTCGATCCAACTTCATCAGCAGCATGTTTGAGAGGGGTGTGTCCCACGAGTCAACCGGTTCGTTCAGCTTTTTCAACCCGTTGACGAAGCGGGTGAATTCATCCACCAGATGCGTGAGCTTGTCAACGCACACCAATTGCACTCCCGGAAGGTAGTGCAATTTGCGATAGTATTCGCGAATCAAAAGACGAGAATTGTCGTACCGTTTAAGAAGCGCCGCCCAGGTAACCGAATAGTTGTCCGCCGTTAAAGGTGTATGCTCGAAGGGTACCGCCGCGTCCCCCTTCAACGATGACAGTAAGTATTGTAGCTTCGCGATAGATGGAAGCTCGGCTGAAGCGTCGATCATTGCGATGAAGCGATCTCGGAAAGAAAGCCATTTTGTGTGATCTCCGTCAAATGTTGGAAGTTCGATTTTGGGCAAACGTAAATTTGGCGCGTGGGGTCGACCGAATGCAAGCGTTGAGGAAGCCAAGCCCGTTGTATCGTTGAGCGAACCTTCTTCCTTTGGCTGTCTTTCCCGTAGAAATGATTTTAGCTTGCGACAGCGTTCTTCAATGTCGATCCGTTCCATTATGCTGGCTTCGACCGCTTCGTCTTTATCTTCAAGCTCTTCCAGTTTCGAAACTGCGGTGAAAAACTCTTCCTTATGTTTCGCCAGATCTTCTAACACCTCCGGAATCTGCTTGGCATCATCACTCGAATATTTCGCCTGGAACCGTTCCAGCGATTTTATGTTCTCCAGGGCGATCCTCTTTTTCAGTTGCACTGCTTTAATTTTCTTATCCATTGCACAAAGAAAATACTGCGATATCACACGAAAATAACGAACAAAGCGATGGCGCGAAATTCAAAATGATGGCGTGTAACCGACCGTTGCCCTTGATGCGGGGCGATATGCGATGGCGGGAATTGTCACGGAATGACTTGCACACTTGACGACGAATACCGAATTCCACTCTTGATGCAGAATGAAACTTATTTCTTCTCCGTATATCACGATCCGGCTCGAAGGACCAAAATGTGAAATATATTCACGAAAAGGGGCTGGCTGTGATATTTGGAGGAAATTTGAATAGGAAAGTGTACACCTTTATCGCTGGTCGGTTTGCAACTGTATATTCGTTTGTCCTTTTTTGTATATAATATTTCATGCAGTTCATAATTCGTGTAGATCGAGCAGTTTCTAACGTCGAGTAGTTTATAACCTAATCTTAGTTTAATAACGCTTTGTTTTATGCAATTCAAATTTATGTTCGAAAATAATTATTCTAATTCCAACAATCTCCGAAATCTTATAAATTGTTAAAATTTAAAATCTCAGAATTTTCAAGAATTTTAGAATTTTCAAAAATTTAGGAAATCTCAGAAATTTCAGTAATCTTAAAAGTTTCAGATATCGCAGAAACTTCAAAAATCTCAGAATTTTAAGATTTATCCGTAATCTCAGAAATCTCAGAAATTTCAAAAATTTCAGAAATCTCAGTATTTTGAAAATAGCTTATATATCTCAGAATTCTCAGAAATCTTTAAAATTTCAAAAATCTCAGAATTTTCAAAAATCTCAGAAATTTCGAAAATCTTAGAATTTTCAAAAATTTCGGAAAAAAATTTCAGAATTCTCAGAAAACTCAGAAAAAATCTCAGAAATCTCTTTGAAATTTGAAAAATCTCAAAAATTTCAGAAATATCAGAATTCTCAGAATTCTTTGAAATTTCTCAAATCTTAGAATTTTATAAAATCTCAGAACTTTAAAAAATCTCAGAAATTTCAGAAATATCAGATATTTAAAAAATCTCAGAATTCTCAGAAATCTAAGAATTTTCATAAATCTCAGAAATTTCAAAAATATCAGATATCTAAGAAATCTAAAAAATCTCATAAATCTCAGAAATCTCATAAATCTTTGATTTTTCAAAAATCTCAGAATTTTTTGAAAATTTCAAAATTTTTTGAATTCTCAGTTTCAGATTCAGAAATCTTAGAAATTTAAAAATTCTCAGAAATTAAAAAAAAAACTTTGAATTTTCAGAAATCTTAGAAATCTCAGATATCTCATAATTCTCAGAATTTTCAGAAATCTCATAAATTTCAAAAATTTCAGAAATCTCAGAAATCTAAAAAATTCATAATCTCAGATGTCTCTGAAATCTCAGAAATTTCAAAAATCTCAGAATTCTCAGAAATCTTACAATTTTCAAAAATCTCAGAATTTTTAAATTCTCAGATATTTCAAAAATCTCATAAATCTCAGAAATTTAAAAAAATCTCAGAATTCTCAAAAATCTTAGAATTTTCAAAAACCTCAGATATTTCAAAAATCTCATAAATCTCACAAATTTAAGAAATCTTAAAAAATTTCAGATGTCTCGGAAACTTCAAAAATCTCAGAATTTTACGATTTCTCAGAAATCTCAGAAATCTTAGAATTTTCAAAAATCTCAGAAATCTAAGATATCTCAGAAATGTCACAAATTTTAAAAATCTCAGGAATTTCGAAAAATCTCAGATATTTCAAAAATAACATAATTCTCAGAATTCTTTAAAATTTCAAAAATCTTTTAATATTATAAAATATCAGGATTTTTAAAAATCTCAGAAATTTCAAAAATCTCAGAATTCTGAAAAATCTTAGAATTTAAAAAAATCTCAGAATTCTCAAACATCATAGAATTTTCAAAAATCTCAGAAATCTCAAAACTCTCAAATATCTCATAATTCTTTGATTTTTCAAATATCTCAGAATTTTAAAAATTTTTGAAATCTCTGAAGTTTCAGAAATCTTAGAAATCTCATATATCTCAAAATTCTCAGAAAACTCAGAAATTCCAAAATCTCAGGAATCTCAGAAATTAAAAAAATCTCATAAATCTCCGAAATCTCATAAATCGTTGAAATTAAAAATCTCAGAATTTTCAAGAATTTTAGAATTTTCAAAAATTTCAGAAATCTCAGAAATTTCAGTAATCTAAAAAGTTTCAGATATCGCAGAAACTTCAAAAATCTCAGAATTTTAAGATTTATCCGTAATCTCAGAAAACTCAGAAATGTCAAAAATTTCATAAATCTCAGTATTTTGAAAATAGCTCATACATCTCAGAATTCTCAGAAATCTTTAAAATTTCAAAAATCTCAGAATTTTCAAAAATCTCAGAAATTTCGAAAATCTTAGAATTTTCAAAAATTTCGGAAAAAAATTTCAGAAATCTCAGAAAACTCAGAAAAAATCTCAGAATTTTTAAAAATCTCAGAAATCTCTAAATTTTTAAAAATCTCAGGAATTTTGAAAAATCTCAAAAATTTCAGAAATATCAGAATTCTCAGAATTCTTTGAAATTTCAAAAATCTTAGAATTTTATAAAATCTCAGGATTTTAAAAAATCCCAGAAATCTCAGAAATATCAGAAATTTTAGAAATCTCAGAATTCTCAGAAATCTAAGAATTTTCATAGATCTCAGAAATTTCAAAAATATCAGATATCTAAGAAATCAAAAAAATCTCATAAATCTCAGAAATCTCATAAATCTATGATTTTTCAAAAATCTCAGAATTTTTTGAAAATTTCAAATTTTTTTGAATTCTCAGTTTCAGTTTCAGAAATCTTAGAAATTTAAAAATTCTCAGAATTTAAAAAAAACTTTGAATTTTCAGAAATCTCAGAAATCTCAGATATCTCATAATTCTCAGAATTTTCAGAAACCACATAAATTTCAAAAATTTCAGAAATCTCAGAAATCTTAAAAAATTCATAATCTCAGATGTCTCAGAAATCTCAGAAATTTCAAAAATCTCAGAATTCTCAGAAATCTTACAATTTTCAAAAATCTCAGAATTTTTAAAATCTCAGATATTTCAAAAATCTCATAAATCTCAGAAATTTCAAAAAATCTCAGAATTCTCAAAAATCTTAGAATTTTCAAAAATCTCAGATATTTCAAAAATCTCATAAATCTCAGATATTTCAGAAATCTTAAAAAATTTCAGATGTCTCAGAAACTTCAAAAATCTCAGAATTTTACGATTTCTCAGAAATCTCAGAAATCTTAGAATTTTCAAAAATCTCAGAAATCTTAGATATATCAGAAATGTCACAAATTTTAAAAATCTCAGGAATTTCGAAAAATCTCAGATATTTCAAAAATAACAGAATTCTCAGAATTCTTTAAAATTTCAAAAATCTTTTAATATTATAAAATATCAGGATTTTTAAAAATCTCAGAAATTTCAAAAATCTCAGAATTCTGAAAAATCTTAGAATTTTAAAAAATCTCAGAATTCTCAAACATCAAAGAATTTTCAAAAATCTCAGAAATCTCAAAACTCTCAAATATCTCATAATTCTTTGATTTTTAAATATCTCAGAATTTTCAAAAAATTTTGAAATCTCAGAAGTTTCAGAAATCTTAGAAATCTCAGATATCTCAGAATTCTCAGAAAACTCAGATTTTCCAAAATCTCAGGAATCTCAGAAATAAAAAAATCTCATAAATCTCCGAAATCTCATAAATCGTTGAAATTAAAAATCTCAGAATTTTCAAGAATTTTAGAATTTTCAAAAATTTCAGAAATCTCAGAAATTTCAGCAATCTAAAAAGTTTCAGATATCGCAGAAACTTCAAAAATCTCAGAATTTTAAGATTTATCCGTAATCTCAGAAATCTCAGAAATTTCAAAAATTTCAGAAATCTCAGTATTTTGAAAATAGCTCATATATCTCAGAATTCTCAGAAATCTTTAAAATTTCAAAAATCTCAGAATTTTCAAAAATCTCAGAAATTTCGAAAATCTTAGAATTTTCAAAAATCTCGGAAAAAAAATTCAGATATCTCAGAAAACTCAACAAAAATCTCAGAATTTTTAAAAATCTCAGAAATCTCAGAAATTTCAAAAAATTTCGAAAATCTCAGAAATCTAAGAATTTTCAAAATCCTCAGAAATCTTAGAAATCTCAGAAATCCCTTAACTTTTAAAAATCTCAAAAATTTCAGAATTATCAGAATTCTCAGAATTCTTTGAATTTTCAAAAATCTTAGAATTTTATAAAATCTCAGAATTTTTAAAAATCTCAGAAATCTCAGAAATCTTAGAAATTTAAAAAATCTCAGAATTCACAGAAATCTAAGAATTTTCAAAAATTTGAGAAATCATAGAAATCTCAGAAATCTTACAATTGTTAAAAATCTCAGAAATCTCAGTATTATGAAATATGTCAAAATTCCCAGAAATCTTTAAAATTTCAAAAAACTCAGAATTCTCAGGAATCCATGAATTTTAAACAATCTCAGAATTTTTAAAAATCTCAGAATTCTCATTAATCTACGAATTTTAAAAAATCTCAGAAATTCCAAAAATCTAAGAAATTTCAAAAATCTCATAAATCTAAGAATTTTCTGTTATCTAAAAAATTTTAGATGTCTCAGAAACTTCAAAAATCTCAGAATTTAACGATTTCTCAGAAATCTCAGAAATCTAAAAATCTTCAAAAATCTCAGAAATCTCACAATTTTTAAAAATCTCAGGAAATTCGAAAAATCTCAGGAATTTCGAAAAATCTCAGATATTTAAAAAATATCAGAATTCTCAGAATTCTTTGAAATTTCAAAAATCTTATAATTTTATAAAATATCTGAATTTTTAAAAATCTCAGAAATCTCAGAAATTTCAAAAATCTCAGAATTCTGAGAAATCTTAGAATTTTAAAAAATCTTAGAAATCTCAAACATCACAGAATTTTGAAAAATCTCCGAAATCTCAGATATTTAAAAAAATATCCAAATTCTCAGAAATCTAAGAATTTTCAAAAACCTAAGAAATCTTAGAAATCTCAGAAATCTCTTAATTTTAAAAAACTCAGGTATTCCGAAAAATCTCAAAAATTTCACAAATTTTAAAAATTTCAGAAATCTCAGTATTTTGAAAATAGCTCATGTATCTCAGAATTCTCAGAAATCTTTAAAATTTCAAAAATCTCAGAATTTTCGAAAATCTCAGAAATTTCGAAAATCTTAGAATGTTCAAAGATTTCGGAAAAAAATTTCAGAAATCTCAGAAAACTCAGAAAAAATCTCAGAATTTTTAAAAATCTCAGAAATCTCAGAAATTTCAAAAAATATCGAAATTCTCAGAAATCTAAGAATTTTCAAAATCCTCAGAAATCTTAGAAATCTCAGAAATCTCTTAACTTTTAAAAATCTCAAAAATTTCAGAAATATCAGAATTCTCAGAATTCTTTGAATTTTCAAAAATCTTAGAATTTTATAAAATCTCAGAACTTTTAAAAATCTCAGAAATCTCAGAAATGTTAGAAATTTAAAAAATCTTAGAATTCTCAGAAATCTAAGAATTTTCAAAAATTTGAGAAATCATAGAAATCTCAGAAATCTTACAATTTTTAAAAATCTCAGAAATCTCAGAAATATGAAATATGTCAAAATTCCCAGAAATCTTTAAATTTCAAAAAACTCAGAATTCTCAGGAATCCATGAATTTTAAACAACCTCAGAATTTTTAAAAATCTCAGAATTCTCATTAATCTTAGAATTTTAAAAAATCTCAGAAATTCCAAAAATCTAAGAAATTTCAAAAATCTCATAAATCTCAGAATTTTCTGTTATCTAAAAATTTTTAGATGTCTCAGAAACTTCTAAAATCTCAGATTTTACGATTTCTCAGAAATCTCAGAAATCTAAGAATTTTCAAAAATCTCAGAAATCTCACAATTTTTTAAAATCTCAGGAATTTCGAAAAATCTCAGGAATTTCGAAAATTTTCAGATATTTCAAAAATATCAGAATTCTCAGAATTCTTTGAAATTTCAAAAATCTTATAATTTTATAAAATATCAGAATTTTTAAAAATCTCAGAAATCTCAAACATTATAGAATTTTGAAAAATCTCCGAAATCTCAGAAATTTAAAAAAATATTAAAATTCTCAGAAATCTAAGAATTTTCAAAAACCTAAGAAATCTTAGAAATCTCAGAAATCTCTTAATTTTTAAAAATCTCAGGAATTTCGAAAAATCTCAAAAATTTCAGAATTTTCAAAAATTTCAGAAATCTCAGTATTTTGAAAATAGCTCATATATCTCAGAATTCTCAGAAATCTTTAAAATTTCAAAAATCTCAGAATTTTCAAAAATCTCAGAAATTTCGAATTCTTAGAATTTTCAAAAATCTCGGAAAAAAAATTTCAGAAATCTCAGAAAACTCAGAAAAAATCTCAGAATTTTTAAAAATCTCAGAAATCTCTAAATTTTTAAAACTTTCAGGAATTTTGAAAAATCTCAAAAATTTCAGAAATATCAGAATTCTCAGAATTCTTTGAAATTTCAAAAATCTTAGAATTTTTAAAATCTCAGAATTTTAAAAAATCTCAGATATATCAGAAATTTAAAAAATCTCAGAATTCTCAGAAATCTAAGAATATTCATAAATCTCAGAAATTTCAAAAATTTCAGATATCTCAGAAATCTAAAAAATCTCATAAATCTCAGAAATCTCCTAAATCTTTGATTTTTCAAAAATCTCAGAATTTTTTGAAAATTTCAAAATTTTTTGAAATCTCAGTTTCAGTTTCAGAAATCTTAGAAATTCAAAAATTCTCAGAATTTAAAAAAAAACTTTGAATTATCAGAAATCTCAGAAATCTCAGATATCTCATAATTCTCAGAATTTTCAGAAATCTCATAAATTTCAAAAATTTCAGAAATCTCAGAAATCTTAAAAAATCATTATCTCAGATGTCTCAGAAATCCCAGGAATTTCAATACTCTCAGAATTCTCAGAAATCTTACAATTTTCAAAAATCTCAGAATTTTTAAAATCTCAGATATTTCAAAAATATCATAAATCTCAGAAATTTCAAAAAATCTCAGAATTCTCAAAAATCTTATAATTTTCAAAAATCTCAGTTATTTCAAAAATCTCATAAATCTCAGAAATTTCAGTAATTTAAAAAATTTCAGATGTCTCAGAACAGTCTGCCTCCAGCTTCCGTAGTGAGAGGACGTATCCCGCTCGGAAGCGTCTTTGTCTTTTTCGCATACGGCAGATAGTGCTTGTTGTTCTCGAGTGCGAATACGTAGTCAACGCGATTACCCGTACGCACTTATCGGTGTCTCCGCCTTTCTCCTGTATTCGTACGGAGAGTGTACCGTTACTTCCATCGAGCGAGTAGCGATCGACGTGTGTTCTTGTGGTGTGAGTGTGTGTATCGTTGCTGCTGATCGTTGCAAGCGATAAGCAAGCGTATCGACGCAGCGTTATCGCATCGATCGGCGCTTGTAGCAGTACTACTGTGTGTGTGTGTGTCTGTGAGTGAGTTTGTCTATTTGAGCATCGTGTGTCACGGTAAGTGTTATCCTTCCCTATACGCACCGTTGTCCCCGGCTCTACCATGGCGGTAGAGCAGGATGTCTCTGATTCGGATCGGGAGAATGATTCTTGCAGGGAGGTAAAACGAAAGCCTGGGCGCCCTAAAGCTGCGCCAGCGGCAAAAAAAATAGCGATCGACGAAAGGCCTTCGACATCGAAGGCCGCATGTAGTGGTGCCACTTTGGCAAAGAATACCCAGGTGGCAAAAAGTGCCCCACTGGTAGCATCCAACGAGCCGCTATCGGAACACCGAGCGCGTGCTTACCCGCCGTCGTGGGAGGGTAAGCCGGTTGTCTATTTTATGCCACGAACAAAACAGCTCGATGTGAGGACGATCGCGGCATCGCTGTTTAAGAAGTACCCGGGCGTTGCCGATGTGTTTCGGATGCGTCCAAATAAGATCAGGGTTACCGCAAAGGACCGGGCTCAAGCCAACGTCATTGCGGCTGATCCAGAGTTTACGGAGCACTACCGGGTTTATATCCCCGGTAGTCTGGTTGAAGTGTCCGGCGTGATCCAGGACTTCGAATATCCTGAAGAGGATATAGTTAAATATGGCGTGGGCGCTTTTCAAGCCCCAGGTACGCCAAAAGCAAAAGTGCTCGAGGCAAAAAAGCTTTCTAAGCTTGACGCCTCAGCGAAGGAGGGGAAAAAATATGTTCCGACCTCCTCAATCAGGATCACGTTTGAGGGTACGGTTCTTCCGCAGGCCCTCATTATTGAAGGTCTCCGGATACCGATCGACCGGCCATACGTGCCAAGGGTGGCCACCTGTTCGAAGTGCAGTCGGATCGGACATGCCGATCCGTTTTGCACTCGCAAAATATGCTGCGGAAAATGCAGAGGGGCGCATGCCACCGAGGAGTGCAAAGCCCCTTCTCAAAAATGCTCGCATTGTCGGGAAGACTGGCATGAGGTAGCCTTGTGCCCGGTGTACCGTAAATTGCAAAGGGAACAGACAAAAACGGTAGCTGAGAGGGCACGCGGCTCTTATAGCGACGCCCTTAAAGGTGCGAACGCGTCGAACCCTTTTGCAGTTTTGGATACAGCTGCAAATGGCGAGTCCAACCCAACTGCATCCGAACAGGTGCCATTGAGATCAGTTAAGACCAGAGTATCATACAAAAAGATACAACGGAAGGTCCTAAAAAAAAAGTAAACCTTTGGCACAACAGCGTCTTGCTAAAGCAACATCCTCAGTCCCAACTCGAGACGCTGATCCTTCTGCTCCCGCTCCTCAATCTGCCAGGAAGGAGCCCAAGAAGAAGCGATCCCCCCGGACCGAAGCCCCTCTGGAAAGCTTGGCTTTTCCAATCGGGGGTTGTCCGAAAACCCCTACCCCGTCCCTTTCCGAGATCCTAGAGTCCCTCCTCATGACCCTGAACCTCCCGCAGCACCTGCACATGATCGCTACTTGGGCCCTTCCTTTCCTGAAGGGGATGATCAAACAGTGGCTGGCCCAATGGCCATGCTTAAGCATGATGGTCCGATTGGACGATTAATTCCTCCGATTCCCACCATCATACAGTGGAACTGTAGGAGTTTGCTTGGTAAGCTAGACTCCTTTAAAGCATTAGTGGGCGAGCACAACGGTGATGTGTTCGCCCTCTGTGAAACTTGGCTATCGGAAGACACTAATCTTACCTTCCCTGGATATAATATAATCCGTGAAGATCGCATTACAAGGGGTGGAGGGGTACTGATTGGTGTTCGAAAGAGTCACACTTTCACCAGAATACCCACCCCTAGACAAGATATTATTGAAACTGTCGCAGTCAAGGCAAAACTTGGCGATCTTCACGTGACAATTACCTCAATTTATATCCCCCCGATAGCCAACAATGAAAAGGAAAAAATTGAAAAGTTCAAAGAGGATCTTGGAAATTTAGCAGTGGTCTTGCCTGGACCACTTTTGATCCTGGGAGATTTCAACTCTCACGGAGTCGACTGGGGCTGCGATAAGGATGACATTCGCGCTCCTATTATCCGAGACATCTGCGACAGATTTGGGTTTTCAATTCTCAACTCAGGAGAGGCAACTAGGATGCAGACACCTAAGAGTAGGGCGAGTGCACTGGACCTGTCTCTATGTCCATCAGCGATGGCCCTGGATTTTAGTTGGAAGGTGATCCAGGACCCTATCGGCAGTGATCACTTGCCGATAGAAATTTCCTACATCAAGGGAGGATGTCCAGTAGGTGGAATCCCCGTTAAATGTGACTTAACGAGGAACATCGACTGGACAAGATACGGTGAATTAGTAGCCGCTTCGCTTTCTCTTGACTTGGAAGATTTGTCTCCAGTTCAGGAGTACGAAAAACTTGTTTGCATTCTAAACAAGTGCGCTCTTGAGGCCCAAACAAGGCGCTCCCACCAAGCAAGGACATTCAAAAAACCTCCCACTCCTTGGTGGGACAAGGATTGCCAAGCGGCTTTTAATAAGAAGCGGGAGGCGTTTAAAGCATTCCGGGACACGGGCTCAAGGTCTTTATATGAAAAATATAAAGGACTGGAGAGATCGTGCAAAAACCTGTTGAAGGCGAAGAAAAAGGGCTATTGGCGTAG